>NC_048587.1:57971973-58166973 GCF_013265735.2 Oncorhynchus mykiss
ATGAGTGAAAGTGAGTTTTTGTTTTTGTTATTATTGTTCTTCAGTCTATTTCTGGGCCCCGGTGTCACTATTTGGCATTGATTTGCCTTCTTTTGTGTTTTCTTGTGGTTGAATAAATTCATAGAACTTGTTAATTAAAGAGACGTTGTAATAGTCATTGTTGCCAAGTTGGGGTTGTAAAATTGATTTGAACTTGTATGATGTAACAGGATAAGGATAGGTTCCAGGTTAGGGTTAAGATAAGTATGAATACTCCGGTAACTGTACACCTGTCTTCCTCTGTTACCTACCCTTCAATTAATCATTTCATATTATTCATTATTTCGGTATTATACAGTATAGGTATTGGGATGTGCATTTCGTTCTCATATTGTACTGATCAATGATAAGCCGTTTGATGGATTACTGATTTGAATATTCTGAGTAGGGAGTTACTTGCTGATGCAGAAGGAAGACAGCATTCACCGAGACGTACCCATCAAAGTGTGCAATTTAGAGCTCATCATTTCTAATGGAAGATATAATTAAGCAATTAGACTACCGATTAATGGGGCACTAATGCATTCCCTTCTCTGTTCATCTGCTAATTGTTTTAATATTAAGTCTTAACATGGGGGTTGAGGTATCCATTGATATTACAAAAACGACTTGCAATAGATGTATTGATTGCTATTTCATATAGTTTTAAGAATTTTAATATTCATGTAATTTTAAGGGAATTTGTATTTCTATTGAGTTTTGGAATTTGGTTTTATTGCAAAAAGGGTCCTTAACGTGATATATTGCTTTTACTCATAGGTAAGTGTCCAAAATATTATCTGATTTTATTTCCCATTTTGTCAATAAACGAGGTACTGTTGTCGTGTGGACACTTGCTGTCTTGCTGTGTGTATTACAGTAGGTGTACTCAGCTTCGTGACAGTACAAATTAATCCTGACTTAATCCTAAAATTCTACAGGGAGACTGGTGCAGAGTATCCAGAGACAAGGACACAGATGTAGGCTTCAGCTCACAGATGTAGGCTTCAACTCACAGCCTTTGGCCACAGATAATGTAGAGATGATCCCTTTAGCTCACAGACTTTGGCAACAGATAATGTAGAGATGATCCCTTCAGCTCAGACTTTGGCTACAGATACTGTAGAGATTATCCCTTCAGCTCACTGACGTTGGCTACAAATACCACAGAGATGATCCATTTAGCTCACAGATGTTGGTTACAGATACTGTAGAGATGATCCCTTCAGCTGACAGACATTGGCTACAAATACCACAGAGATGATCCATTTAGCTCACAGATGTTGGTTGCAGATACTGTAGAGATGATCCCTTCAGCTCACAGACGTTGGCTACAAATACCACAGAGATGATCCATTTAGCTCACAGATATTGGTTACAGATACTATAGAGATGATCCCTTTTTTATTGTATATTAACGATATGAAAGATATTTGTTCTTGCCTCTTTTTCTTTATGTGGATGACTCTACACTTCTGGTGTCTCACGAAAGTAAAACTATGTTTGAGAGCATACTTAGCACAGAGCTTACTAACATCAGCAAATGGCTTGGAGATAATGAGCTATCGCAGCACTTAGGGAAAACTGAAGCAATTATTTTTGGATCCAGACCTAAATTGTGTAGGTCGTCTGAAATCAGAGTGGAGTTAGGGGGTGAGGTGCTGACTACTAAAACCTCTGTTAGCTACTTGGGATGTATCGTTGATGGAAGCTTGGGAGGTGTGAGCATGGCCAATAAGGTGCTAGGGAAGGTTAATGCCAGGACTACGTTTTTGGCTAGAAAGTCCAAGCTGCTTGATAAGGACTCCATGAAAGTGCTTGCTACTGCCCTCATTCAATGCCATTTTGACCATGCTAGTACTTCCTAGTTTGGGGGCTTATCTAAATTTATGAAGGGGAAGCGCCAGATAGCCCAGAATAAGCTGATCAGGGTAGCCCAGAATAAGCTGATCAGGGTAGTATTGAAGGTGAGTCCACGTACTCACATAGGCAGGAGCTGCTTTCAGGAACTAAACTGGCTGCCTGTTGAGGCTAGGGTGTCCCAGATTAGACTAGGTTTGGTTTACAGGAGTATTTATGGTCCTGCGCCCAGATATCTAAGTGATTACTTTCCTCATGTTAGGGATGCACACAATCACAGCACCAGATCAGGTGTTGCTGATGTGTGCATATACAGGTTCAGGAGTACTGGTGGGAAAGGTACTTTCTTGTATACTGGAGCCTCAGAGTGGAATGAGTTGCCTCTGCCTATAAAAACAAAGTCCTCTCTGGACAGCTTTAAACATAAAGTAAAAATATGGTTGATGTCTTCTGTACCCATATGAATAACCCCAATGATGTAACTGGAATGATGAGATAGACGTTATTCTTCTCTGTTTTAGTTTTATTATTTCACTACCATACTGTGTTCGATCTTGTCTAGCAATCTTGTGTCAAGAGGACCACTATGGGAATAAGTCCCAGACCTCATTGTGCGTTATCCTCAATGATTTTATTTATGTGTATGTATGGCTTTTAAGATGTATGTGTGCTTGTTTTTTTAAATGGTCGAATTAATTAACTAAACTCAACTATAGCGCACAGACTTCGTCTACAGATACTGTAGAGATGATCCCTTTAGCTCACAAACGTTGATTACAGACACTGTAGAGATGGTCCCTTTAGCTCACAAATGTTGGTTACAGATACTGTAGAGATGATCCCTTTAGCTCACATACGTTGGATAAAGATACGGTAGAGATGATCCCTTCAGGTCAAAGACAATGGAAAAATTTAATGTGCAAGATTATCGCTTTAGCTCACAGACTGGTTACAGGCACTGTAGATATGATCCCTTCAGCTGACATACATTTTCTAAAACTACAGTAGTGATGATCACTTCAGCTCACAGACATTGACTACACAAACTGTAGGGAAGATCCCTTCAGCTCACAGACGTTGGCAACAGATACTGTAGAGATGATCCATTCAGCTCACAGACTTCGGTTATAGATACTGTAGAGATGATCCCTTCAGCTGACATGTGTGGCTACATACATTTTAGAGATGATCCCTTCAGCTCACAGAAATTGGCAACAGATAATGTAGAGGTGATCACTTAAGCTCACCGACATTGGATACAAACACAGTAGAGATGGTCCCTTTAGCTCTTAGACTTTAGCCATAGATAATGTAGAGATGATCCCTTCAGCTCACAGACGTTGGTTACAGATACTGTAGAGATGTTCACTTCAGCTCACAGAATATGGTTACAGATACTGTAGAGATGTTCACGTCAGCTCACAGACGTGTGTGGCTACATACATTTTAGAGATGATCCCTTCAGCTCACAGAAATTGGCAACAGATAATGTAGAGGTGATCACTTAAGCTCACCGACATTGGATACAAACACAGTAGAGATGGTCCCTTTAGCTCTTAGACTTTAGCCATAGATAATGTAGAGATGATCCCTTCAGCTCACAGACGTTGGTTACAGATACTGTAGAGATGTTCACTTCAGCTCACAGAATATGGCTACAAATACTGTAGAGATGATCCCTTTAGCGCACAGACTTTGGATACTTATATACTGCAGATATTATGTATTTAGCTCACAGACGTTGGCTACAAATACTGTAGAGATGATCCCTTCAGCTCATAGACTTTGGATATAAACACTGTACAGATGATCCCTTTATCTCACAGACTTTGGCTACAGATAACGTAGAGATGATCCCATATGCATCCAGATGTTGGCTATACTGTAGAGATGACCCCTTCAGCACACAGTCCTTGGCTACAAATACTGTAGAGATGATCCCATATGCATCCAGATGTTGGCTACATATACTGTAGAGATGACCCCTTCAGCACACAGTCCTTGGCTACAAATACTGTAGAGATGATCCCATATGCATCCAGATGTTGGCTACATATACTGTAGAGATGACCCCTTCAGCACACAGTCCTTGGCTACAAATACTGTAGAGATGATCCTTTTAGCTCACAGACTTTGCTACATATACTGTAGAGATTAGATATATAGCTTACAGACAATGGTTAGAGATACTGTAGATTTGATCCCTTCCGCTGACAGACGTTGCCTACAAATACTGTAGAGATGATCCCTTCAGCACACAGTCCTTGGCTACAAATACTGTAGAGATGATCCCATATGCATTCAGATGTTGGCTACATATACTGTAGAGATGACCCCTTCAGCACACAGTCCTTGGCTACAAATACTGTAGAGATGATCCTTTTAGCTCACAGACTTTGCTACAGATAATGTAGAGATTAGATATATAGCTTACAGACAATGGTTACAGATACTGTAGATTTGATCCCTTCCGCTGACAGACGTTGCCTACAAATACTGTAGAGGTGATCCCTTCAGCTCATAGACTTTGGATATAGACACTGACTGTAGAGATGATCCTTTAGCTCAGACTTTGGCTACAGATAATGTAGAGATGATACCTTCAGCTCACAGATGTTGGTAACAGATACTGTAGAGATGATCCCTTCAGTTGACAGGCTTTGCCTACAGATACTGTACTGATGATACCTTCAGCTCACAGACGTTGACTACAGATTCTATAGATATGATCCCTTCAACTCACAGACGTTGGTTACAGATACTGGAGAGATGATCCCTTCAGCTCACAGACGTTTGTTACAGGTAACATAGAGATGATCCCTTTAGTTTTCAGCTGTTGCCTACAGATACTGTAGAGATGATCCTTTTAGCTCACAGACTTTGCTACAGATAATGTAGAGATTAGATATTTAGTTTACAGACAATGGTTACAGACACTGTAGATTTGATCCCTTCCGCTGACAGACGTTGCCTACAGATAAAGTTGAGATCATCCCTTCAGTTTACAGATGTTGCCTACAGATACTGCAGAGATTATATATTTAGCTCACAGACATTGGTTATAGATACTGTAGAGATGATCCCTTAACCTCTCTGGTACGCTAGCGTCCCACCTCGACAACAGCCAGTGAAATTGCAGGGCGCCAAATTCAAAACAACATAAATCCCTTAATTTAAATTCCTCAAACATACAAGTATTATCCACCATTTTAAAGATAAACTTGTAAATCCATCCACAGTGTCCGATTTCAAAAAGGCTTTACTGCGAAAGCACACCATTCGATTATGTTAGGTCAGCACCTAGTCACAGAAAACCATACCGCCATTTTTCCAGCCAAAGAGAGGAGTCACAAAAAGCAGAAATAGAGATAAAATTAATCACAAACCTTTGATGATCTTCATCAGATGGCACTCATAGGACTTCATGTTTCACAATACATGTTATGTTCGATAAAGTTCATATTTATATCCAAAAATCTCAGTTTACATTGGCGCGTTATGGTCAGAAATGCATAGTCTCAAACAAACATCAAGGTGAAAGTGTAGAGAGCCACATCAAATTGCGGAAATACTCATAATAAACATTGATAAAGGATAAGTGTTAAACATACGAATAAAGATCGACTTCTCCTTAATGCAACCGCTGTGTCAGATTTCAAAAAGGCTTTACGGAGAATGCACACTTTGCGAATAGTCTGCACTAAGGACTGCACTTAGCCACAGAAACCCATACAGACATTTTCCAGCCAAGGAGAGTGTCACAAAAGTCAGAAGTAGCATTAAATTAATCACTTACCTTTGATGATCTTCATCTGGTGGCACTCCCAGGTCTCCATGTTAAACAATAAATGTTTGTTTTGTTTGATAATGTCCCTCTTTATGACCAAGTACCTCCTTTTTGTTTGTGCATTTTCTCCAGTAATCCGAATGCTTAAGGCGCGTGCTCCAGATGAAAAGTTTAGAAAAAGTACAATAAAAGTTATTAGAAACATGCCAAACGATGTTTAAAATCAATCCTATGGTTGTTTTTGTCATAAATAATAATTTTTCAACTAGACAAAAGCTTCGTCAATAGGAAAGGAGAAACAAGAAAGGCGCGTTCCCGATCAGGCGCATGGCTGATGAATGGAAATTTCCACTGGCCACTGATTGAAAGTGCTGTAACTCCCTCATTTTTCAGAGTACAAGCCTGAAACAATGCCTAAAGACTGGCCACATGTAGAGGAAGCCATAGAGACCCTGAACTGGGTCCTAAGTCTTCATATGGTGGATATGTTTTCAATTGAAAAACAGCCTTTCAAAATAATAGTACTTCCTGGTTGGATTTTCCTTGGGTTTTTGCCTGCCATATCAGTTATTTTGTACTCACAGACATTATTTTAACAGTTTTGGAAACTTTAGAGTGTTTTCTATACAAATCTACTAATTATATGCATATCCTATCTTCTGAGCCTGAGTAGCAGGCAGTTTAATGCTTCCCCCTACCTACCCTAGTGAAGTTAAGCTGACAGACGTTGCCTACAGATACCATAGAGATAATCAGTTCAGCTCACTGAACTTGTCTAGAGATATTGTAGAGATGATCACTTCAGCTCACTGACCACGTCTACAGATAATGTAGAGATGATCCCTTCAGCTCACAGACATTGGTTACAAATAATGTAGAGATGATCCCTTCACCTGACAAGTGTTGCCTACAGATACTGTAGAGATGATCCCTGCAGCTCACAGATGTTGGCTACAGATACGGTAGAGATGATCACTTCAATTCACACACTTGGCTTCAAATACTGTAGAGATGATCCCTTCAAATCACAGACTTTGGCTACAGACACTGTAGAGATGGTCCCTTTAGCTAACAGATTTTGGCTGCAGATAATGTTGAGATGATCCCTTTAGCTCACAGACGTTGGCTACATATACTGTAGTGATGATCCCTTCAGCTCACATACCCTCACAGAGCTGGAACAGTAACCGGAAGGTCACTGCTTTTATGCCGACAAGGTAAACAATTTGTTGATGTGCCATGATTTGCTCCAGGGGTGGCAAACTACTATTTCCAAAACTGTATACACATTTCACTGCACCGATCATTGTGAGATGAACATCAACATTTCTGTTACTCTAATCAGAGAGTCTCTAGTCCCATCTACAGATGCAATCCTTGCATTTTTATGTGCACAGAAGGAAAACAATTTTCATAATAAAAATATAAATTAACCAGCATAAGAGGAAGGACAGTAGTGGTTATAAGTAATTCAATACTTTATTTTACAGAATTTAACCTTCCAGAGCCTCAGACCTGTCTAACCCGGGGGAGGGGGCAGGGGTTCTAAGTTAACATATGGAATTGTTTTAAGAGGGTCATAAAAATGATTATTTAGCTGTTTGACTTAGCATTTTAAGACCCATTAAAGTATCAAAAATATATATAAAAAAAATATTGGATGAAACAGTTTGCAGTACTGCTATAAGGCAATAGAAATGCATTGAATAACAGATTCCCGACATAGAAGAATGGATAGTCCCCCAAAAAATCGAAAGGAAGCTTGTTCTGAAGTTTCTGTCCAATTTCTGAGAAATATAAGAATGATCAGGAAAAAAATGCTATTATTGTTTTTACATGTATTTATCCCCTTTTCTTTAGGCACTAAACTATCTCCATATTTACTTCCATTCATTTTTTTAATAGGCACACAGACAAGTCTTGTGTGCTTTGTCTTCTAGAGCAAGACGGAGAACACCATTATGTTCATGAGAGTCTCATCTTTCAATAGAGTGAACATAATAGTTTTGTAAGAAGACCGATTTTCAGGATGTCTCATGGTCTGACAAACACTGCTCTATCTCTGCCACCTTTCACCACAGATGTGGAAGAGCTATAACGGAGGATGTGGTGGATTGAGACGCAGCCCATGCAAAATAACAGATTTCTCTATCTTAAACAGCCGTGAAGGTTTTAAATGATATCACTGAAGCCCTAAACAAAAAACAGCACTGCGTCTCACTTTTTATTGATCTCTCTAAGGCTTTTGATACAGTTGATCATGCTATACTAAGGCAGAGATTGTCGAGTGTAGGTCTTTCAGAGCATGCAGTTGCATGGTTTGCTAACTATCTGTCTGATAGAACTCCGTGTACTCAATTTGATGGGCTTATGTCTGTTTAATGGTGTGCCCCAAGGCTCTGTACTTGGTCCTCTCTTATTCACTATTTATATAAATGATTTAGACAAAACTGCGCAACTTCATTTTCATGCTGATGATACTGTTATTTACTGTTGTGCCTCGTCTCTTACAAAAGCTTTCCAGAACTTGCAAACTGCTTTTTATACTGTTCAAAATACCTTGTGTCAATTGAAGCTTATCCTCAATACTGACAAAACTAAACTAATGGTGTTTTCTAAAGCAAGAAGAAGACCTCTGAATCTTTCACCTATTACTACCTGTCAGGACAAGGAGATTGAGGTTGTAACCTCATATAAAGATCTTGGAATTTGAATTGATGACTGCCTCTCTTTTAAATTGCATATTCAACAACTTACAAAAAATTTAAGCTGAAATTGGGATTTTATTTTAGGAATAAGGCATGTTTTTCTTTTGAAGCCAAAAGGAGGCTAGTATCAGCTACATTTGTGCCTTTACTGGACTATGGGGATATTTTATATATGAATGCTTCCGCTCAGTGTTTGAGATCAATTGACACCCTTTTACAGGGCACTTTGAGATTTATTTTAAACTGCAAAACCCCACCACTGCACGTTGTATACCAGGGTTGGCTGGCCTTCTCTAGTCACTCGTAGGCTCAGGCACTGGCATACTTTTATTTACAAAGCCATTTTGGGTTTACTACCTTTTTATTTGGGCATTTTTGTTGTTCTCGAAATGTGGTGCGTACTCTCTTCGTTCGCTGGACTTTATCCTGCTAACTGTTCCATGTGTCCGAACTGAATTTGGTAAAAAGGGCTTTTATGTACTCTGCACCATCATCTTGGAACGCCTTACAAAATACTTTTAAACTGGAAGAACTTGTCCCGATTGGTATTTTTAAATTGTAGTTTTTCGTGTTAGTCTGTAATTTTTGCAATGACTTGGTGCTGCCTATCTTGGCCAGTATGCTCTTGAAAAATATATTTTAAATCTCAATGAGCCCTTCCTGGTTAAATAAAGGATAAATAAAAAAAAATAAACAGACTGATTTTGATGGGGATATTTACTTTTTATTTTAATTTGTGGAGGCATGACCATTGTAGGCTAAGGGATGATTGGCATTTACTTAATCTGTTAATGAATTCTTCCATTAAAATTAGAATATTATATTGGGCTCCTGAGTGGCGCAGTGGTCTAAGACACTGCATCTCAGTGAAAAAGGTTTGCATTACCTGGTTCAAATCCAGGCTACATCACATCCGGCCATGATTGGGAGTCCCATAGGGCAGCACACAATTTGTCTGGGGTAGGCCGTCATTGCAAATAATAGTTTGTTCTTAAATGTATATATATTGAAACCAAATGCAATCATTGTAAAACAGATACCAGGTCAAAAACATACTGTTATTAGCTTTGCCAGTATATTTGTATAAGTAATATTTATACGTCCAAGCTCAATACACCAGTGACTATACTTCTCTAAATAGCCAATATCTGACACAACCTTTTTCTTTCTCACCGTATGGGCTTTAAATGTTTACTCCATAAGTGCTGTGAGTTTGCCAGACCTTGACTAGCTCGCAGACGTTTAATTTAAACTGGAATGTAACCCAAATTGCTTGCAGACGTTACATGCCATGCGGAGTCAGAATTCATACATAAATAGGATTAGTGAAATACCATCCAGTAGCATCCACCCACGTTGTCTTATTCTGATTACCTGCTCGCTTGCTTGTTATTTATTGTCAACACAACACATACATGCATTCTGAGAAGAACAACACGAAGCCATCAATCATGGCCATGTCCAGGTTTGTTGACATTCACATAGAAAATGATGTAAAAATATGGACCTTATTTTGCCTTGGCTATATTAAACATTGCTTCTATTATTCCACCACAATCTTGGCCTCAGATATGCCTAACATGTTAATAAATCAAATCAAATATAATAGAGTATATACATATGAAATGAGTAAAGCAGTATGCAAACATTATTAAAGTTATTAGTGTTCCATTATTATAGTCACCAGTGATTCCATGTCTATGTATATATGGAAGCAGCAGGGTTGAGTAAAATAGGTGGTAGCTGGCTAGTGATAAGTCTGATGGCTTTGAGATAGAAGCTTTTTTTCTCGTTTCTCGTTGTCTCGTTCCCAGCTTTGATGCACTTGTACTGACCTCGCCTTCTGAATGATAGTGGGGTGAACAGGCTGTGGCACGGGTGACCTTGATGATCTTTTTGGACTTCCTGTGAATTGGGTGCTATAGGTGTCCTGGAAGGCAAGCAATGTGCCCCCAGTGATGCGCTGGGCAGACCGCACCACCCCTTGGAGAGCCCTTTGGTTGCGGGCGGTGCAGTTGCTGTACCAGGCAGCGATACAGCCCAACTGGATGCTTTCAATTGTGCATCTGTAAACATTTGTGAGGTTCTTCGGGGCCAAGACAAATTTCGTCAGCCTCCTGAGGTGGAAGAGGTGCTGTTGCGCATTCTTCTCTACACTGTCTGTGTGTGTGGACCATTTCAGAATGTAAGTGATCTGTACTCCGAGGAACTTGAAGCTTTTCACCATCTCCACTGCGGCAGTTCCGTCCTCTGTTGTCTTCTGAAGTGCACGATCAGCTCCTTTGTTTTGTTGAAAATAAGGGAGAGGTTATTTTCCTGGCACCACTTCATCAGGACCCTAACCTCCTCCCTGTATGCTGTCTCGTCGTTGTTTGTAATCAGGCCTACTACTGTTGTGTCGTCCGAAAACTTGATGATTGAGTTGGAGGCTTGCGTGGCCACGCAGTCATGGGTGAACAGGGAGTACAGGAGGGGGCTGAGCACACACCCTTGTGTGACCCCTGTGTTGAGGATCAGCGTAGGGGAGATCTTCTTTTCTACATTCACCACCTGGAGGCAGCCTGTCTGTCAGGAAGTCTAGGACCCAGTTGCACAGGGCGGGGTTCAGACCCAGGGCCCCGAGTCTGGAAGGTACTATGGTGTTGAAGGCAAAGATATAGTCAATGAACAGCATTCTTACATAGGTATTCCTCTTGTCCAGATGGGATAGGGCAGTGTGATAGTGATTGCATCATCTGTGGATCTATTGGGGTGGTAAGCAAATTTAATTGAGTCTAGGGTGTCAGGTATGGTGGAGGTGATATTATCCTTAATTATCCTTTCAAAGCACTTCATGATGACAGAAGTGAGTGCTACGGGGAATAGCCATTTAGTTCAGTTACATTTGTTTGTTTGGGTACAGGAACAATGGTGGACATCTTGAAGCAAGTGGGGACAACAGACTGGGATAAGGAGAGATTGATTATGTCAGAAAAAAACTCCAGCCAGCTGGTCTCCACATGATCTGAGGACACGGCTAGGAATGCCATCTGGGCCGGCAGCCTTGCGATGGTTAAAACGAGTAAATGTCTTACTCATGTCGGCCACGGAGAATGAGAGCCCACAGCCGCGTTGGTGGCACTGTGCTATGCTCAAAGCGCGTCGCGTCAATGGCACTGTGTTATCCTCAAAGCGGGTCGCGTCAATGGCACTGTGTTATCCTCAAAACGGGTCGCGTCAATGGCACTGTGTTATCCTCAAAGCGGGTCGCGTCAATGGCACTGTGTTATCCTCAAAGTGGGTCGCGTCAACAGCACTGTGTTGTCCTCAAAGCAGGTGAAGAATGTATTGTAAGATGCAGCCCCTAACCCTAGAATTGGCTTCCTATTTCCAAACAAGGCATCCTTCACTCATGCTGCCAAACATACCCGCGTAAAACTGACTATCCTACTGATCCTCGACTTCGGCAATGTCATTTACAAAACAGCCTCCAACACTCTACTCAGCAAATTGGATGCAGTCTATCACAGTGCCATCTGTCACCAAAGCCCCATATACTACCCACCACTGCGACCTGGCCCTCGCTTCATATTCGTAGCCAAACCCACAGGCTCCAGATCATCTATAAGTCTTTGCTAGGTAAATCACCACCTTATCTCAGCTCGCTGGTTACCATAGCAGCACCCACCCGTAGCACATGCTACAGCAGGTATATTTCACTGGTCACACCCAAAACCAATACCTACTTTGGCCTCCTTTCCTTCCAGTTCTCTGCTGCCAATGACTGGAACCAACTGAGACTCATATCTCCCTCACTAACTTTAAGCGCCAGCTGTCAGAGCAGCACACAGATCACTGCACCTGTACATAGCCCATCTGTAAATAGCCCATCCAACAACCTCATCCCCATACTGGTATTTATTTATTTTGCTCCTTTGCACCCCATTATCGCTACTTGCACAATCATCTTCTGCACATTTATCACTCCAGTGCTTAATTGCTATGTTGCAATTATTTTGCCACCATGGCCTATTGATTGCCTAGCCAGACACCTTTCAACATATTCTAAGTCAGAAACGTAAAGAGTAGTGATGCTGGGCGGGCGGGCAGGTGCGGGCAGCGATCGGTTGAAGAGCATGCATTTAGTTTTACTTGCATTTAAGAGCAGTTGGAGGCCACGGAAGAAGAGTTGTATGGCGTTGAAGCTTGTCTAGAGGTTAGTTAACACAGTGTCCAAAGAAGGGCCAGATGTATACAGAATGATGTCATCTGCGTAGAGGTGGATCAGAGAATCACCAGCAGCAAGAGTGACATCATTGATTTATACAGAGAAGAGAGTCGGCCCAAGAATTTAACCATGTGGCACCCCTATTGAGACTGCCAGAGGTCCGGACAATAGGCCCTCCGATCTGACACGCTGAACTCTATCAGAGAAGTAGTTGGTGAACCAGGCGAGGCAGTCATTTGAGAAACCAAGGCTGTTTAGTCTGCCGATAAGAATGTGGTGATTGACAGAGTTGAAAGCCTTGGCCAGGTCAATGAATACGGCTGCACAGTGATGTCTCTTATCGATGGTTATGATATCGTTTAAGACCTAGAGCGTGGCTGAGGTGCACCCATGACCAGCTCTGAAACCAGATTGCATAGCGGAGAAGGTACGGTGGGATTCGAAATGGTCGGTAATCTGTTTGTTGACTTGGCTTTCGAAGGCCTTAGAATGTCAGGGTAGGATAGATATAGGTCTGTAGCAGTTTGGGTCTATAGTACCTCCCCCTTTGAAGAGGGGGATGATCTCGGCAGCTTTCCAATCTTTGGGAATCTCAGACGATACGAAAGAGAGGTTGAACAGGCTAGTTATAGCCAACTCCGTATGTGGATGTGCCATATATTTATGTGGGGTACACTTGATACGGTCACATGATATTGGTGTGTTATGTCACAAAATCATGGCACGACCGCACATATCAATATACATTTTATTAATAAATGTTTTGCTAAGTCTTGCTTAGTGGATGGGTCTCTACACACGGTGTAAACGGTACAGCCAAACGGTTATTTGCAATGTCACAAATAGATAGTTTCAAAATGAAATATACAATATGTACAAGAACAATATAAGTAACATCAGTGATAGACAATGTATTTATATGCATAGATTTACAGTGCCTTGCGAAAGTATTCGGCCCCCTTGAACTTTGCAACCTTTTGCCACATTTCAGGCTTCAAACATAAATATATAAAACTGTATTTTTTTGTGAAGAATCAACAACAAGTGGGACACAATCATGAAGTGGAACGACATTTATTGAATTTTTAAAAGTTTTTTAACAAATCTAAAACTGAAAAATTGGGCGTGCAAAATTATTCAGCCCCCTTAAGTTAATACTTTGTAGCGCCACCTTTTGCTGCGATTACAGCTGTAAGTCGCTTGGGGTATGTCTCTATAAGTTTTGCACATCGAGAGACTGACATTTTTTCCCAATCCTCCTTGCAAAACAGCTCGAGCTCAGTGAGGTTGGATGGAGAGCATTTGTGAACAGCAGTTTTCAGTTCTTTCCACAGATTCTCGATTGGATTCAGGTCTGGACTTTGACTTGGCCATTCTAACACCTGGATATGTTTATTTTTGAACCATTCCATTGTAGATGTTGCTTTATGTTTTGGATCATTGTCTTGTTGGAAGACAAATCTCCGTCCCAGTCTCAGGTCTTTTGCAGACTCCATCAGGTTATCTTCCAGAATGGTCCTGTATTTGGCTCCATCCATCTTCCCATCAATTTTAACCATCTTCCCTGTCCCTGCTGAATAAAAGCAGGCCCAAACCATGATGCTGCCACCACCATGTTTGACAGTGGGGATGGTGTGTTCAGCTGTGTTGCTTTTACGCCAAACATAACGTTTTGCATTGTTGCCAAAAAGTTCAATTTTGGTTTCATCTGACCAGAGCACCTTCTTCCACATGTTTGGTGTGTCTCCCAGGTGGTTTGTGGCAAACTTTAAATAACACTTTTTATGGATATCTTTAAGCAATGGCTTTCTTCTTGCCACTCTTCCATAAAGGCCAGATTTGTGCAATATACGACTGATTGTTGTCCTATGGACAGAGTCTCCCACCTCAGCTGTAGATCTCTGCAGTTCATCCAGAGTGATCATGGGCCTCTTGGCTGCATTTCTGATCAGTCTTCTCCTTGTATGAGCTGAAAGTTTAGAGGGACGGCCAGGTCTTGGTAGATTTGCAGTGGTCTGATACTCCTTCCATTTCAATATTATCGCTTGCACAGTGCTCCTTGGGATGTTTAAAGCTTGGGAAATATTTTTGTATCCAAATCCGGCTTTAAACTTCTTCACAACAGTATCTCGGACCTGCCTGGTGTGTTCCTTGTTCTTCATGATGCTCTCTGCGCTTTTAACGGACCTCTGAGACTATCACAGTGCAGGTGCATTTATACGGAGACTTGATTACACACAGGTGGATTGTATTTATCATCATTAGTCATTTAGGTCAACATTGGATCATTCAGAGATCCTCACTGAACTTCTGGAGAGAGTTTGCTGCACTGAAAGTAAAGGGGCTGAATAATTTTGCACGCCCAATTTTTCAGTTTTTGATTTGTTAAAAAAGTTTAAAATATCCAATAAATGTCGTTCCACTTCATGATTGTGTCCCACTTGTTGTTGATTCTTCACAAAAAAATAGTTTTATATCTTTATGTTTGAAGCCTGAAATGTGGCAAAAGGTCGCAAAGTTCAAGGGGGCCGAATACTTTCGCAAGGCACTGTAGGTAGTAAAGTGGCTGAGCAGCAGGATAAAGAAAATTGTAGCAGCAACATATTGCGTGTGTTAGGTGAGAGTAATTTGAATAGAGGTACTGCAGATAGTGCAGTGCCTCCGTCAGAACCATGCATGAACAAAGGAATCTATATTCAGAGAGCCTATTTCTGTCCTGCCCTTGACTTTGCTGCAGGGCATGTGACGTTCATAGCCTCTTCATTGCAAAACTCTCTGATCTTCACAAAAATATAACTTTGTCTAGCTATGTCCAGTCTAGGTGGTGCTTGTACAGGCTGATCATCTATGGGAGGAAGGATGTCAGCTTTGCCCAGCAGGTGAAACCTGGTCCCGACATTCCAAATGCTCCTTGGCGACAACAACACCAGGCTCCAGAGCAGCAAACAAACAAAAAAACTGATGACTTTACAACCTTGCACAACATCAATTCACCTCCAAAGTTTAGATAAGAAGAATAACCTCATGCAATGCAATGAATATTATTTTGACCTGAAGTGCTGGTACTGCTTGATCTGTGGCAGCTGCCTGAAGTACGAAGTCAGGTATTGTTCCCAGCCATAGCTTTCCACAAGCACCGTATCATTCTCCAGTCCAACCAGCTGTGGGATGTTGACCCCTGTCACAGTTATGTCCTTCACAACACCAGCAATCTCAGACAAAGTGTTCACGCTGGTCATTCTGAAGCGCTGCTTGATCTGGCCGAAGTACCAGTCGGGGGCAAACTTGGTGTGGCCTGTGACCAGGAAGTGAAGGTCCAGACTGTGGTGGAGCTTGTGCATGGTCCGCCAGGCACAATACCAGACAGAGCACAAACTTGGCCACTGCAGTTATCACAATTCATGTCCACACGTGTTTCCCCAACTCCGTAGTTGGTGAAGAAATGGTACATGTACATAGTTGATGTTTGCGCTGCTGCCTTTGCTTGCTTGGGCCAGCTCTCTTTTTGATGGGAGGCATTAGACCATTCTCCTTGTATGACTGGTTGAGGAGAGTCAGGCGTGTTCTACTGATGCTGAAAGATAAATTCTAGATACAAACATTTTAGCATTATTATACAATACATGCGAAATGGCATTCTGAGAACATCACTACACACACTTCATACACGTAATGTCAACCAGGTAGCCAGCCATCTAACCTCAGATAATGTTAGTTAGCTAACAGCAAACTTTAACTTTGGGACTTTTGTTTAGAGATGTCACATTAATGTTAGCTAGCTAAACAATGAACTATAATCCCAATCCATAGAGTAACGTTACTAGCAATACAAACCGATTGTCACAGCTAAAGTTAACCAAATAAGTTAGGTTCAATGTTAACGTTAGCTAGCAAGCCAGCCATCGAACTCCAGCTGGCTAGCTAACAGCAAGCCTTAACCTGTTAGAGCTCTAGGGGCGCTATTTCATTTTTGGATAAAAAACGTTCCCGTTTTAAGCGCGATATTTTGTCATGAAAAGATGCTCGACTATGCATATTCTTGACAGTTTTGGAAAGAAAACACTCTGAAGTTTCAGAATCTGCAAAATTTTGTCTGTAAGTGCCCCAGAACTCATTCTACAGGCGAAACCAAGATGATGCATCACCCAGGAATTAGCAGAATTTCTGAAGCTCTGTTTTCCATTCTCTCCTTATATGGCTGTGATTGCGCAACGAATGAGCCTACACTTTCTGTCGTTCGCCCAAGGTCTTAGCAGCATTGTGACGTATTTGTAGGCATATCATTGGAAGATTGACCATAAGAGACTACATTTTCCAAGTGTCCGCCTGGTGTCCTGCGTCGAATTCGGTGCGCAATTGCCAGCTGCTTCCACTTTACCATTTGATTCAGGGGAGAAAGCATGTGTCCAAGAACGATGTATCAATGAAGAGATATGTGAAAAACACCTTGATGATTGATTCTAAACAACGTTTGCCATGTTTTCAGTCGATATTATGGAGTTAATTTGGAAAAAAGTTTGCGTTTTGAGGACTGAATTTATGGATTTTTTTTGGTAGCCAAATGTGATGTATAAAACGGAGCTATTTCTAATACACAAGGAATCTTTTTGGAAAAACTGAGCATCTGCTATCTAACTGAGAGTATCCTCATTGAAAACATCAGAAGTTCTTCAAAGGTAAATGATTTTATTTGAAGGCTTTTATGTTTTTGTTAATGTTGCGTGCTGGATGCTAACGCTAATGCTAACGCTAAATGCTAACGCGAAATGCTAACTCTAGCTAGCTACTTTTACACAAATTATTGTTTTCCTATGGTTGAGAAGCATATTTTGAAAATCTGAGATGACAGTGTTGTTTACAAAAGGCTAAGCTTGAGAGATGGCATATTTATTTCATTTCATTTGCGATTTTCATAAATAGTTAACGTTGTGTTATGCTAATGAGCTTGCTGATAGATTTACACAATCCTGGATACAGGGTTTTTTTCATAGCTAAACGTGACGCAGAAAACGGAGCGATTTGTCCTAAACAAATAATCTTTCAGGAAAAACTGAACATTTGCTATCTGAGAGTCTCCTCATTGAAAACATCTGAAGTTCTTCAAAGGTAAATTATTTTTTTGAATGCTTTTCTGTTTGTGTAAATGTTGCCAGCTGAATGCTAATGCTAAATGCTATGTTAGCCATCAATACTGTTACACAAATGCTTGTTTTGCAATGGTTGAGAAGCATATTTTGAAAATCTGAGATGACAGTGTTGTTAACAAAAGGCTAAGCTTGAGAGCTAGCATATTTATTTCATTTCATTTGCGATTTTCATGAATAGTTAACGTTGCGTTATGGTAATGAGCTTGAGTCTGTATTCACGAACCCGGATCCGGGATGGGGAGATCAGAAAGGTTAACTTGCAATGAATACAACTTTCTGACAAAATTAGAAATTATTCATATCTGAAACTAGCTAGATTCTTACCTGTATACATGGGAGGAAAGCTTCACGGCAGACTGCAACCCCTTTCATTACACAAGACTTCCTGTGTTGTTTCCGTTTAGTTTGCACAGCTTGTTGTGTTGTGTTGTGTGTTCCACTGATTTCAGAACTTGGTCAACTTCTTCCGTGACAATGACACTGTTGATCATCGTTCCTTAGCCATCACCATCATCGGAAGACTCTACAATGTCTTCTTCAATTATTTTTTTACCTAAATAACGGATTTCCTCATCGTCTGATTCATTTTCAGAGTCAGAGAGAGTCAGCATGGCATGATTGTCCTCCAGAAAGTAGTCCTGCCCTACTTTTTCCCACTGACCTTTGTTGATAGCGCCTGATAAATTCATGGCAGAAATGTATTTGAGAGCAGTAGCAACATATTTGCACCGCAGAACAATCTGAAACTCATCTCTCGGCATGTCCAGCCCACTCATTATCTCAGCCAATCATGGCTAGCGGGAAGGTTCCTGCCTTTTTCTTTGACTAAACCAACTAGGCTCCTAATTTAACAACTATATTCGTATTTACAGATGGCATAAAAGTTTGTTAGCCTGTTGCGACGAGCAATCCTGTATCCGGGAGCGTAATTATAGCCTGAAGCTCATTACCATAACGCAACGTTAACTATTCATGAAAATCGCAAATGAAATGAAATAAATATATTGGCTCTCAAGCATAGCCTTTTGTTAACAACACTGTCATCTCAGATTTTCAAAATATGCTTTTCAACCATAGCAAAACAAGCATTTGTGTAAGAGTATTGATAGCTAGCATAGCATTAAGCCTAGCATTCAGCATGCAACATTTTCACTAAAACAAGAAAAGCATTCAAATAAAATAATTTACCTTTGAAGAACTTCAGATGTTTTCAATGAGGAGACACTCAGTTAGATAGCAAATGTTCAGTTTTTCCAAAAATATTATTTGTGTAGGAGAAATCGCTCCGTTTTGTTCATCACGTTTGGCTAAGAAAAAAACCCGAAAATTCAGTCATTATAACGGCGAACGTTTTTCCAAATTAACTCCATAATATCGACAGAAACATGGCAAACATTGTTTAGAATCAATCCTCAAGGTGTTTTTCGCATATCTATTCGATGATATATAATTTGTGGAAGTTTAGTTTCTCCTCTGAACGACATGGAAAAATGCATGCAGCTGGAGATTGCGCACCAATTTCGACGGAGGACACCAGGCGGACACCTGGTAAATGTAGTCTCTTATGGTCAATTTTCCAATGATATGCCTACAATTACGTCACAATGCTGCAAAGACCTTGGGGAAACGACAGAAAGTGTAGGCTCATTCCTTGCGCATTCACAGCCATATAAGGAGACATTGGAAAACAGCGCCTCCAAAATCTGGGGCATTTCCTGTTTGAAATTTCATCTTGGTTTCGCCTGTAGCATCAGTTCTGTGGCACTCACAGATAATATCTTTGCAGATTTGGAAACGTCAGAGTTTTCTTTCCAAAGCTGTCAATTATATGCATAGTCGAGCATCTTTTCGTGACAAAATATCTTGTTTAAAACAGGAACGTTTTTCATCCAAAAATGAAATACTGCCCCCAGAGTTTCAAAAGGTTAGAGAAGTAATTTCTGCCAAAAAACACATTTAGATAAAAACTGCTCTCTTGTGAAGTCGTGACTTGCGACATAGGCCTAGTTTACTGAATAGGGTCACATATAGTGGCTGTATCCAGGAAAGCCAAAGTTCCAAAAGCTGGGCCTAAAGTAGCGTATAATAGATAATTCAAAAGATTTGCTGTGACTCTTATGTGGATGATGTTAAAAATAGTTTTTGGTCGGATGTGATTAAAATGGAGCATCCAGACGCTGCACTTGATGAATTTTGAAATTGCATCTTCCAATTATTGATAAACACTCACTTGTTAACCTCTCTAGGGTATGTGGGATGCTAGCGTCCCATCTGGCCAACATCCAGTGAGATTGCAGAGCGCCAAATTAAAAAACAGAAATACTAATTATAAACATTCAGAAAACAAAACATATTTTACATAGGTTTAAAGCTTAACTTCTTGTGAATCCAACCACGGTGTCAGATTTAAAAAATGATTTACAGCGAAAGCATACCTTACGATTATTTGAGAACATAGCCCAGTTGACAAATTATTACAAACAGTAACCAGCCAAGCAGAAGCGTTACAATACTCAGAAATAGAGATAGAATGAATCCCTTACCTTTGATGATCTTCATATGGTGGCACTCAGAAGACATTCATTTCCTCAATAAATGTTTCTTTTGTTCGATAAAGTCTCTTTATATCCATAAACTTCCGTTTTGTTCGCACGTTTTCTTCAGTAATCCACAGGCTCAAATGCAGTCAAAACAGGCAGACAAAAATCCTAATTGTATCCGTAAAGTTCATAGAAACATGTCAAACGATGTTTAAATTCAATCCTCAGGTTGTTTTTAGCCTAAATGATCTATAATATTTCAACTGGACTATAACCTCGTCAATATAAAACGTAAACAAGAAATGCACTCTCTCGGGATTGCGCATGAAAAAGCTCTGTGACTCGTCAGGGTCCACTCATTCAGACTGGTCTTACTCCCTCATTTATAAGAATACAAGCCTGAAACAATTTCTAAATACTGTTGACATCTAGTGAACAGTTTTTGAAACTTTAGAGTGTTTTCTATCCAAACCTACCAGTATGCATATGCATATCATGTATTCTGGGCCCAAGTAGCAGGCCGTTTAATTTGGGCATGCTTTTCATCCAAAATTCCGAATGCTGCCCCCTACCCTAGATAAGTTAAGAAACTGACTGTTAAGGCCCCATGGATTGATGAAGAATTAATAAAAAAAACTGTATGATTGAAAAAGGGGCACCTAAAAAGTCTGGCAGCATATCTGACTGTCTGACTTACTGCAAATTGAGAAATTATGCAACTAAGCTTCACAAAAAGAAGATGAAACTGTATTATGAAGCCAAGATCAATGATATATAAAGAATGTTGGGAAAAAAAACTTGAGTACTTTCAATGAAAGGATCGAATCAGATGGCATATTCATCACAAAACCATTTGATGTTGCCAATTATTTTAATGACTACTTCATTGGCAAAGAGGGCAAAGTTAGGCAGGAAATGCTAACAACGAACAGTGAGCAATCACACTTATGTGTAAAAAAAGAAATTATGAAAGAAAAGCATTGCAAGTTTGAATTTTTCTAAGTTAGTGTGGGAGAGGTGAACAAATTATGTTAGCTGACTCTTGCCGCTCCTGTCTGTCATATCTTTAATCTGAGCCTGGAAGAAAGTCTTTGTCCTCAGGCCTGGAAGGAAGCCAAAGTCATTCTGCTACCCAAAAGTGGTAAAGCGGCATTTACTGGTTCTAATAGCTGACCTATCAACTTGCTGCCAGCAACAGACTTTCATCACAAATTGTTGATGATTGGTTGAAACAAATTCATAATAAGAAGATTGTGGGAGCTGTACTGTTAGATTTTAGTGCAGCCTTTGATATCATTGACCATAAACTGTCATGGTGAAAACATATAAATTCAACGGTTGTAAAGATGGGGAGAGGTCTGCCCGTAATAAAGAGATGGCCTGCTTTTTTGATATCAATCAAATGTATTTTTAAAGCCCTTTTTACAAATCAAGTTGTTAATGCGAGTGTAGTGAATTGCTTGTGCTTCTATTTCTGATCATGCAGTAATATCTAACAAGTAATCTAACAATTTCACAAAAAAAAAAGTGTAAAGGAATGAATAAGAATATGTACATATAAATATACGGATGAGTGATGACTGAATGGCATAAGCAAGATGCAGTAGGTAGTATAGAGTACAGTATATGCATATGAGATGAGTAATGTAGGGTATGTAAAGTGTCATTGTTTAAAGTGACTAGTGATACATTTATTGCATCTCATTTTTTATTATTAAAGAGGCTAGAGATTTGAGTCAGTATGTTGGCAGCAGCCACTCAGTGTTAGTGATGGCTGTTTAACAATCTGATGGCCTTGAGATAGAAGCTGTTTTTCAGTCTCTCGGTCCCAGCTTTGATGCACCTGTACTGACCTCACCACCTACCTCTCGTTTCTGAGCCGTTGAATTGCGACTCTACTTTGTCTCTATACTGACGCTTAGCTTGTTTGATTGTCTGTCACAAGACGCAGGCCTCCTTATTGTCCCTAGAATTTCCAAGCAAACAGCTGGAGGCAGTTGCCTTTCGTCAGCTGATGTCACAAAGTGCTATACAGAAACCCAGCCTAAAACCCCAAACAGCAAGCAATACAGATGTAGAAGTATGGTGGCTGGGAAAAACTCCCTAGAAAGTCAGGAACCTCTTCTAGCTGTGCTGGGTAGACTATAACAGAACATGGCCAAGATGTTCAAACGTTCATAGATGACCAGCAAGGTCAAATAATGATAATAACCACAGTGGTTGTAGAGGGTGCAACAGGTCAGAACCTCATGAGGAAATGTCAGTTGGTTTTTCATAGCCGAGCATCCAGGACCTCTACACCAGGCGGTGACAGAGGAAGGCCCTAAAAATTGTCAAAGACCCCAGCCATAGACTGTTCTCTCTACTATCGCATGGCAAGTGGTACCGGAGTGCTAAGTCTAGGACAAAAAGGCTTCAACAGTTTTTACCCCCAAGCCATAAGACTCCTGAACAGGTAATCAAATGGTTACCCGGACTATTTGCATTGTGTGCCACCCCCAACCCCTCTTTTACGCTGCTGCTACTCTCTGTTTATCTTATATGCAGTCACTTTAACTATATATTCATGTACATACTACCTCAATTGGCCCGACCAACCAGTCAACTAATAGTTGATTTGTTAGAGGACCAACCATCCACAGAGATAAACTGATATCATTCTGACAGCTAAGCTCTGAACCAGGCCAGAACTTTTCGTGTAGGCCAATTTGGGTTTCCAATCTCTTCAAAAGAATGTGGTGATCGATGGTGTCAAAAGCAGCATGAGGACAGATGTAGAGCCTTAAGTCTGACACCATTAAAATATATTTTCCACCTTCACGTGTGCAGTCTCAGTGCTATCATGGGGGCTAAAAGCTGACTGAAGCATTTTATATACATTGTTATTCTTCAGGAAGGCAGGGAGCTGCTGTGCAACAGCTTTTTCGCCAACATTTTGAGAGGAATGGGAGATTCGATATAGGTCGGCAGTTTTTGATATTTTCTTGGTCAAGGTTTGGCTTTTTCAAGAGAGGCTTTATTACTGCCACTTTTATTGAGTATGGCACACATCCGGTGGATAGGGAGCCATTTATTATGTTCAACATAGGAGGGCCAAGCACAGGAAACAGCTCTTTCAGTAGTTCACTATTTTCATGAATGTGTCAATTTTCATGAATGTGTACTAATTACAAACTTAAAGTGAACAATTTCAACAATCAAAAACCATCCTTTTGGCATACACATACCTCAGCAGGACCGGCAAAAAAAAATAAAAAATAAATAAAATCCTTTACTAAAACTTAGACCAGCAACAAAACACAAGATATACAAAGAAGCTCTCTCTCCTAACAAAGGAACACTGGCTTTTATCCAGTTGGAGAAGGAGTTTACAATTGCAGACAGCTGTATCCCTTAATGAGAGGGCGGGATCAGAGCTCCAATCTGCAATGGGGCCGACCAATCAGCTGCTTGGGGGAATCCAGGAAGCCATTTCCTGAAATACACACACGCATATACACAAACTCACAACACAGAAACAGGGGAACGTAACACACCCTATCTCATTCATTATTGTCCAGTCATATGGTCAAGTGCTGCAAAGAAAGACCTAGTTAAGCTGCAGCTGGCCCAGAACAGAGTGGCACATCTTGCTCTTCATTGTAATATGAGGGCTAATATTAATACTATGCATGCCAGTGCCTCTTGGCTAAGAGTTGAGGAAAGACTGACTGCATCACTTCTTGTGTTTATAAGAAACATTCGTGTTGGAACTTCCAAATTGTTTGCATAGTCAATTTACACACAGGACTGACACACACACTTACCCTAAACTATCAAAACAATTGATTATTATTCGCCGTTAGTCAGCACCTCCAAACAAACTATTATTCTGGGAGCACCAGCTCATGCTTTTTAATCTACTGTCTTTTACACACACTTATCCCACCATAAATGCCACCCAGGGACTTTTCACAGTCCCCAGGTTCAGAACAAATTCAAGGAAACGTACAGTATTATACAGAGCCATAAGCGCATGGAACTCCTTTTCCATCTCATATAGTGGAAGTGAATAGCAAACATGGTTTCAAAAAACAAATAAAGTGACACCTCACGCACAACGCCACTCGACCATTTGACCTGATTTGTTGACGTGTATGTTTAACTGATAGATGTGCACACACACACACACACACACACACACACACACACACACACACACACACACACACACACACACACACACACACACACACACACACACACACACACACACACACACCATATTAAAGTGTTTAAAGGTATGTAAAGTATTTTGACTGTAATGTATTTTTCATTATGTGTCGGACCCCAGTCAGACTAGCTGTCACCATTGGCGTCGCTTATAGGGGATCCTATTAAAGCAAATCAAATTCTCACCCTAGCTTCGTCCACATCCCCGTTCAAACCTAACACTAGCCTCACCTCGAACCCTAACTGTAGCTTCATGACCATACCCGGTCTCCACCCTAATCATAGCAAATTGTTGTATGTCAGTGTGGTTAACTAATTCAATCCAGGTTGTACTAGAACACTAATACATTATTCACCAGAATACTGTCCTGGAAACACTTCACAATGAAGCTAGATGTTGGACCTATGAGTTATAAATATTGCCTTTCTACCAGCAGGCAAGGTCTGATAGTGGCAGTGTTTTCTACCCATGATAAAAAGAAAGGAAAAGAAAAAGAGATGTTCGTTTCCAGTTTCAGCATCTCTGCTAGTATTTCATGTCACAGAGGCCTCACACAAGTGCACACACACACAAACTACTGATGTGTTCTATAGTCACTTGCCACAGCCAGCTCTCCTGTCACTGCTCCAGTCATGTGGCAGATGACCTTGACAGGGATAAAACTCTGACAGCAAAGGGTACAGCTTTGCCTCCCGCCCAGCCACCAAGATTCCCACCACGGCTACAAATGGGTAATGGTTGAAGAGGGAGGGAGGAGGAGGAGGACAGAAAAGGACAAAGTGGAGGGGGAGAAGGAGGACAAAGAGGAGGAAGAGGACAGAGGAGGACAAAAAGGAGGGGGACAAAGAGGAGGGAGAGGACAAAAAGAAGGTGGAGGACAAAGAGGATGAGGAGGACAAAGAGGAGGAGGAAGACTGAAGAGGACAAAGAGGAGAAGGAAGACTGAGGAGGAGGAGGAGGACAAAGAGGAGGTGGAAGACAGAGGATGATGTTGAAGAGGAGGAGGACGGAGGAGGAAGAGGATAAAGAGGACCAAAAGGAGGAGGTGGACAGAGGAGGAGGATGAAAAGGAGGAGGATGGAGGACAAAGTGGAGGAAGTTGGAGGAAGAAGAGGAGGAAAGAGGAGGTAAAGTAGGAGGAGGAGGAGGAAGAGGATGAGGGGGTGGAGGAAGAGGAGGATGATGAGGGGGTGGAAGAAGAGGAGAAGGAGGACAGAGGAAAAGGAGGAGAAGGAGGAAGAGGAGGGGGAGGATGGAGGAAGAGATGGATCAATATCTTTTAGTGTCTCAGAATTTGGTTAGGATCACTGTTGAATAAAAACAACAAACGACAAATACTGTACATAAGCAAAACAAAGGCTGGCAAATCTTCACAAAACAGCAGGTGACCCCTTTGTGGTTGTCAGTAGCTGAGTAATATGTCAGTCTCAAAAGGGACTTCGATGAACAACACAGTCATGTCTCTTTTGTTAATTTTTTCATGTCCAGTTCCCACTGACAAGCTCAAAAGTCAGCCCAAGTAACAACCATGTCCAGTCATGTTTGACGTAAGACACAAAGGTGAATCTTCAATGAAAAATGGGTTTGTTGTGATACCTTACTGAGGTAGCCTTCATGGTTTTCATCCATTGATGCTGGGGTCAAAACAAACCCCCTTTGTCTTATTGAGAAACACTCAAACACAGCCTCGCCTCACCATTGGTGCTTCAAAATGAAATTGAGAAAAAGGACTTAGAGAAGAGTTGACGCACTCGTTATAGACTCTCTCTCTCCTCCTCATCCTTCTCCCTTTCTCTCTCTCTCCTCCTCATCCTTCTCCCTTTCTCTCTCTCCCTCCCGCCCACTCTCTCTTCCCCCCCCATCTCTCTCTCTCCTCCTCATCCTTCTCCCTTTCTCTCTCTCTTCCCCCCCATCTCTCTCTCTCCTCCTCATCCTTCTCCCTTTCTCTCTCTCCCTCCCGCCCACTCTCTCTTCCCCCCCATCTCTCTCTCTCCTCCTCATCCTTCTCCCTTTCTCTCTCTCTTCCCCCCCATCTCTCTCTCTCCTCCTCATCCTTCTCCCTTTCTCTCTCTCTTCCCCCCCATCTCTCTCTCTCCTCCTCATCCTTCTCCCTTTCTCTCTCTCTTCCCCCCCATCTCTCTCTCTCCTCCTCATCCTTCTCCCTTTCTCTCTCTCCCTCCCGCCCACTCTCTCTTCCCCCCCATCTCTCTCTCTCCTCCTCATCCTTCTCCCTTTCTCTCTCTCTTCCCCCCCATCTCTCTCTCTCCTCCTCATCCTTCTCCCTTTCTCTCTCTCTTCCCCCCCATCTCTCTCTCTCCTCCTCATCCTTCTCCCTTTCTCTCTCTCCCTCCCGCCCACTCTCTCTTCCCCCCATCTCTCTCTTGCTCTCCCTCTTTCCCCATCTCTCACCCCATTTCTCTCTCTCGCTCTCCCTCTTTCCCCATCTCTCACCCCATTTCTCTCTCTCGCTCTCCCTCTTCCCCCCATTTCTCTCTCTCTTTCCCCCCCATCTCTCACCCCAGATTTTCTTTAAAAAACAAGGACATTTCTAAGTGACCCCAAACTTTTGAACGGTAGAGTATATGTTTTTGCATTTTGTTCTTTGTTCTTTGTTATAGTGCCAAAAAGATTGGAAAAGTGGTTTATCCACACATCTCCATTTTGGATAGATAACTCTTCATGTGGTTGTTTTCTGTTTCTATTGTGTTCCTATTTTCCCGGAAGTCAAATCAAATCAAACTTTATTTGTCACATATTCCAAATACAAGTGTAGACTTTACCGTGAAATTATTATTAAAGAAAATATTAATGAAGTAGACTAAAATAAAAAGTAATAATAAAAAGTAACACAATAAGAATAACAGTAATGAGGCTATATACAGGGGGCACTGGCACTTAGTCAGTGTGCAGGGGTACGGGTTAGTTGAGGTAATCTGTAAATGTAGTTGGGGGTGAAGTGACTGATAATAAACAGCAAGTAGCAGCAGTGTACAAAAGAGAGGGGGGGTCAATGTAAATTGTCCAGTGATTGTATTAATTGTTCAGCAGTCTTATGGCTTGGGGGTAGAAGCTGTTGAGGAGCCTTTTGGTCCTAGACTTGGTGCTCCTGTACCGCTTGCCGTGCAGTAGCAGAGAGAACAGTCTATGACTTGAGTGACTGGAGTCTTTGACATTTGTATGGGCTTTCCTCTGACACCGGCTATTGTAGAGGTCCTGGATGGCAGGAAGCTTGGCTCCAGTGATGTACAGGGCCGTACGCACTACCCTCTGTAGTGCATTGCGGTCAGATGCCGACCATTTGCCATACCAGGCAGTGATGCAACCGGTCAGGATGAGATCGATGGTTCAGCTGTAGAACCTTTTGAGGATCTGAGGACCCATGCCAAGTCTTTTCAGTCTCCTGAGGGGGAAAAGGTTTTGTCATGCCATCTTCATGACTGTCTTGGTAGGTTTGGACTATGACGGTTCGTTGGTGATGTGGACACCAAGGAACTTGAAACGCTCAACCCGCTACACTACAGCCCCGTCAATGTTAATGGGGACCTGTTCGGCCCACCTTATCCTGTAGTCCACGATCAGCTCCTTTGTCTTGCTCACATTGAGGGAGAGTTTGTTGTCCTGGCACCACACTGACAGTTCTCTGACCTCCTCCCTATAGGCCGTCTCATCGTTGTCGGTGATCAGGCCTACCACTGTTGTGTTGTCAGCAAATGTAATGATGGTGTTGGAGTCGTGTTTGGCCATGCAGTTGTGGGTGAACAGGGAATACAGGAGGGGACTAAGTACACACCCCAGTGATAAGGTTCATCATGACAGACGTGTTGTTGCCTACTCTTACCACCTGGGGATGGCCCATCAGGAAGTCCAGGATCCAGTTGCAGAGGGAGGTGCTTAGTCCCAGAGTCCTTAGCTTAGTGATGAGCTTTGTGGTCACTTTGGTGTTGAACGCTGAGCTGTAGTCAATGAATAGCATTCTCAAATAGGTGTTCCTTTTTGTCCAGGTGAGAAAGGGTAGTGTGGAGTGCGATTGAGATTGCGTCATCTGTGGATCTGTTGGGGCGGTATGCGAATTGGGGTGAGTCTAGGGTGTCCGGGAGGATGCTGTTGATGTGAGCCATGATCAGCCTTTCAAAGCAGTTAATGGCTACCGACGTGAGTCCCACGGGGCGGTAATCATTTAGGCAGGTTACCTTCACTTCCTTGGGCACAGGGACTATGGTGGTCTGCTTGAAACATGTATGTATTACATACTCGGTCAGGGAGAGGTTGAAAAAAACAGTCAAGACATTTGAAAGTTGGTCAGCGCATGGTTTGAGTACACTTCGTGGTAATCATTCTGGCCCAGCGGCTTTGTGAATGTTGACCTCTCGGCTTTCGAGAGCGTGCTCTCATGCATGCTTCAGTGTTGCTTGCCTCAAAGCGAACATAAAAGGCATTTAGCTCGTCTGGTAGGCTCGAGTCACTGGTCAGCTTGCATCTCGGTTTCCCTGTATAGTCCGCAATAGATTTCAAACCTTGCCACATCCGACGAGCGTCAGAGCCGGTGTAGAAGGATTCAAATGTTATCCTGTGTTGACGCTTTGCTTGTTTGATGGTTCATCTGAGGGCATAGCAGGATTTATTATAAGCGTCCGGATTAGTCTCCCGCTCCTTGAAAGCGGCAGCTCTAGCCTTTAGCTCCATGCGGATGTTGCCTGTAATCCATGGCTTATGGTTGGGATTGGGAAGTGTTTAGGTTCTATGGATCCTTCAAATAACTTTTTATGGCTGCAGGGGCAGGATTGAGTAGCTTGGATGAAAGGTGCCCATATCAAACGGCCTGCCCCTCAGTCATAGTTGCTAATATTTGCATATTATTAGTAGTATTGGATAGAAAACACGCCGAAGTTTCTAAAACTGTTTGAATTATGTCTGTGAGTATAACAGAACTCATATAGCAGGCAAAAACTTGAGAAATTCCACTTCCTTTTTTCTGGAGGTGGCAGATTTTCAACCAAGGTCTCATTGAAATTACAGCGAGATATGGATGAGTTTTCACTTCCTACAACTTCCACTAGCAGTCAATAGAACTTTGTCTGATGACTCTAATGTGAAGGGGGGTCGATTGACACAGGTAATAGTCACCACAGCCATGAGTGGACCATGCTTTCACCAGGCGCATTCACAGGGGAAGGACTTGCGTTCCACCGTTCATCTGAAGTAATTCTAATTCTCCGGTTGGAACGTCATTCAAGATATATGTAAACAACATTCTAAGGATTGATTCAGTACATCGTTTGACATGTTTCTACTGACTGTTACGGAACTTTTGGACATTTCGTCACGTTATAGTGGACGCGCTTTGTGACTTTGGAATTGTTTACCAAACGCGCTAACCAAAGTAGCTAATTGGACATAAATAACGTACATTTTGGAACAAATCAAGCATTTATTGTGGACCTGGGATTTCTAGGACTGAATTCTGATGAAGTTCCTCAAAGGTAAGGAAACATTTATCATGTACAGTGCCTTGCGGAAGTATTCGGCCCCCTTGAACTTTGCGACCTTTTGCCACATTTCAGGCTTCAAACATAAAGATATAAAACTGTCATTTTTTGTGAAGAATCAACATCAAGTGGGACACAATAATGAAGTGAAACGACATTTATTGGATATTTTAAACTTTTTTAACAAATCAAAAACTGAAAAATTGGGCGTGCAAAATTATTCAGCCCCCTTATGTTAATACTTTGTAGCGCCACCTTTTGCTGCGATTACAGCTGTAAGTCGCTTGGGGTATGTCTCTATCAGTTTTGCACATCGAGACTGAAATATTTTCCCATTCCTCCTTGCAAAACAGCTCGAGCTCAGTGAGGTTGGATGGAGAGCATTTGTGAACAGCAGTTTTCAGTTCTTTCCACAGATTCTCGATTGGATTCAGGTCTGGACTTTGACTTGGCCATTCTAACACCTGGATATGTTTATTTTTGAACCATTCCATTGTAGATTTTGCTTTATGTTTTGGATCATTGTCTTATTGGAAGACAAATTTCCGTCCCAGTCTCAGGTCTTTTGCAGACTCCATCAGGTTTTCTTCCAGAATGGTCCTGTATTTGGCTCCATCCATCTTCCCATCAATTTTAACTATCTTCCCTGTCCCTGCTGAAGAAAAGCAGGCCCAAACCATGATGCTGCCACCACCATGTTTGACAGTGGGGATGGTGTGTTCAGGGTGATGAGCTGTGTTGCTTTAACGCCAAACATAACGTTTTGCATTGTTGCCAAAAAGTTCAATTTTGGTTTCATCTGAACAGAGCACCTTCTTCCACATGTTTAATGTGTCTCCCAGGTGGCTTGTGGCAAACTTTAAATTACACTTGTTATGGATATCTTTAAGAAATGGCTTTCTTCTTGCCACTCTTCCATAAAGGCCAGATTTGTGCAATATATGACTGATTGTTGTCCTATGGACAGAGTCTTCCACCTCAGCTGTAGATCTCTGCAGTTCATCCAGAGTGATCATGGGCCTCTTGGCTGCATCTCTGATCAGTCTTCTCCTTGTATGAGCTGAAAGTTTAGAGGGACGGCCAGGTCTTGGTAGATTTGCAGTGGTCTGATACTCCTTCCATTTCAATAGTATCGCTTGCACAGTGCTCCTTGGGATGTTTAAAGCTTGGGAAATATTTTTGTATCCAAATCCGGCTTTAAATATCTCCACAACAGTATCTCGGACCTGCCTGGTGTGTTCCTTGTTCTTCATGATGCTCTCTGCGCTTTTAACGGACCTCTGAGACTATCACAGTGCAGGTGCATTTATACGGAGACTTGATTACACACAGGTGGATTGTATTTATCATCATTAGTCATTTAGGTCAACATTGGATCATTCAGAGATCCTCACTGAACTTCTGGAGAGAGTTTGCTGCACTGAAAGTAAAGGGGCTGAATAATTTTGCACGCCCAATTTTTCAGTTTTTGATTTGTTAAAAAAGTTTGAAATATCCAATAAATGTCGTTCCACTTCATGATTGTGTCCGACTTGTTGTTGATTATTCACAAAAAATACAGTTTTATATCTTCATGTTTGAAGCCTGAAATGTGGCAAAAGGTTGCAAAGTTCAAGGGGGCCGAATACTTTCGCAAGGCACTGTATATGGTTTCCAGTTTGAATAAAGTCGGGTGAAGTTCCTTGAGGGCCGTTGTGGTATTGGCATTAGGGAGGATATACACGACCGTGACTATGACCAAAGATAATTCTCGTGGGAGATAATACGGTGGGCATTTGATTGTAAGGTATTCTAGGTCGGATTAACAAAATTACTTGACTTCCTATATGTTATCACAATTACACAAAGAGTCATGAGACATACACCCCCTCCCTTCTTCTTCACGGAAGGATGTTTATTCCTGTCGGCACGATGAACTGAGAATCCAGATGGCTGGACCGACTCGACAGCATATCCCAAGAGAGCCTTGTTACCATGAAACAGATTATGTTAGAATCTCTGATGTCTCTCTGGAACGAAACCCTTGCCCCCAGCTTGTCAACTTTATTATCCAGGGACTGAACATTAGCGAGTAATATACTCGGAAGCAGTGGGTGGTGTATGCGCCTCATTTGCCCTGGGTGGTGCGAACAAAGTATCCACTTCGGGAAAGTTGTATTCCAGGTCGTAACGTCCTAACTCCAATGGGGTTGTCCTCTCTCCCATGTGGTTGTCCTCTCTCCCATGGGGTTGTCCTTTCTCCCATGGGGTTGTCCTCTCTCACATGGGATTGTCCTCTCTCACATGGGGTTGTCCTCTCTCACATGGGGTTGTCCTCTTTCCCATGAGGTTGTCCTTTCTCCCATGGGTTTTTTCTCTTTCCCATGGGGTTGTCCTCTCTCACATGGGGTTGTCCTCTCTCACATGGGGTTGTCCTCTCTCACATGGGGTTGTCCTCTCTCCCATGGGTTTTTTCTCTTTCCCGTGATGTTGTCCTTTCTCCCATGGGGTTTTTCTCTTTCCCGTGAGGTTGTCCTTTCTCCCATGGGGTTTTTCTCTTTCCCATGAGGTTGTCCTTTCTCCCATGGGGTTTTTCTCTTTCCCATGAGGTTGTCCTTTCTCCCATGGGGTTTTTCTCTTTCCCATGAGATTGTCCAGTCTCCCATGGGGTTTTTCTCTTTCCCATGAGGTTGTCTTTTCTTCCATGGGGTTTTTCTCTTTCCCATGAGGTTGTCCAGTCTCCCATGGGGTTTTTCTCTTTCCCATGAGGTTGTCCTTTCTCCCATGGGGTTTTTCTCTTTCCCATGAGGTTGTCCAGTCTCCCATGCCAAACCATGCATTGTACTTCAAATTTAATCAAACTATCCATTTGTATACTCTACGTTATTCCAATAGATTGTTAAATTGATTTTTATATTCCAGTCATAGAAATAGTATTTCATACCGTGAAGGAAGACTAAATACAAGTTATATGTTCTGATTCCCAGTCTGTAATCCGGGCACAACAAGCAGGGTTAGAACAAAGCAGAGATCTCTCGAAGCGCCTGGCCTCCATTCATATACTTCGGCAAGGTTTTTTTACAACATCGCAACTAGAACAGTCTCAGAGACCCAAAAATTAACAAAATACAGTAGGTACAGCTAAAGTCTCAGAGACCCACACAGTTACACAATACAGTAGGTATAGCTAAAGTCTCAGAGACCCACACAGTCACATACAATACCGTAGATGTAGCTAAAATGTCAGAGACACACACAGTCACTTACAATACAGAAGATGTAGCTAAAATGTCAGAGACCAGCAGAGTGACATACAATACAGTGTATGTTGCTAAAGTCTTAAAGACCCACACAGTCACATGTAATACAATAGATGTATCTACATTCTCAGAGACCCACACATTAACACAATACAGTAAAACAAGCTAAAGTCTCAGAGACCACACAGTGACACAATACAGTAGATTTAGCTAAAAAGTTTCAGAGACCTACACAGTATAATACATTACATGTAGCTAATATCTCAGAAACCCACAAATTGACACAATACAGTAGATGTAGCTAAAGTCTCAGAGACCCACACAGTTACACAATACAGTAGATGTAGCTAATATCTCAGAAACTCACACAGTAACACAATGCAGTGAGATAGCTAAAGTCTCAGAGACCCACACAGTAACACAATACAGTATATTTAGCTAACATCTCAGAAACTCACACAGTAACACAATACAGTGAGATAGCTAAAGTCTCAGAGACACACACAGTAACACAATACAGTATATTTAGCTAACATCTCAGAAACTCACACAGTAACACAAAACAGTGAGATAGCTATAGTCTCAGAGACACAGACAGTAACACAATACAGTATATTTAGCTAACATCTCAGTAACACAGTGACACAATACAGTTGATATACAGTGCCTTGCGAAAGTATTCGGCCCCCTTGAACTTTGCGACCTTTTGCCACATTTCAGGCTTCAAACATACAGATATAAAACTGTATTTTTTTGTGAAGAATCAACAACAAGTGGGACACAATCATGAAGTGGAACGACATTTATTGGATATTTCAAACTTTTTTAACAAATCAAAAACTGAAAAATTGGGCGTGCAAAATTATTCAGCCCCTTTACTTTCAGTGCAGCAAACTCTCTCCAGAAGTTCAGTGAGGATCTCTGAATGATCCAATGTTGACCTAAATGACTAATGATGATAAATACAATCCACCTGTGTGTAATAAAGTCTCCATATAAATGCACCTGCACTGTGATAGTCTCAGAGGTCCGTTAAAAGCGCAGAGAGCATCATGAAGAACAAGGAACACACCAGGCAGGTCCGAGATACTGTTGTGAAGAAGTTTAAAGCCGGATTTGGATACAAAAAGATTTCCCAAGCTTTAAACATCCCAAGGAGCACTGTGCAAGCGATAATATTGAAATGGAAGGAGTATCAGACCACTGCAAATCTACCAAGACCTGGCCGTCCCTCTAAACTTTCAGCTCATACAAGGTGAAGACTGATCAGAGATGCAGCCAAGAGGCCCATGATCACTCTGGATGAACTGCAGAGATCTACAGCTGAGGTGGGAGACTCTGTCCATAGGACAACAATCAGTCGTATATTGCACAAATCTGGCCTTTATGGAAGAGTGGCAAGAAGAAAGCCATTTCTTAAAGATATCCATAAAAAGTGTTGTTTAAAGTTTGCCACAAGCCACCTGGGAGACACACCAAACATGTGGAAGAAGGTGCTCTGGTCAGATGAAATCAAAATTGAACTTTTTGGCAACAATGCAAGGCGTTATGTTTGGCGTCAAAGCAACACAGCTCATCACCCTGAACACACCATCCCCACTGTCAAACATGGTGGTGGCAGCATCATGGTTTGGGCCTGCTTTTCTTCAGCAGGGACAGGGAAGATGGTTAAAATTGATGGGAAGATGGATGGAGCGAAATACAGGACCATTCTGGAAGAAAACCTGATGGAGTCTGCAAAAGACCTGAGACTGGGACGGAGATTTGTCTTCCAACAAGACAATGATCCATAACATAAAGCAAAATCTACAATGGAATGGTTCAAAAATAAACATATCCAGGTGTTAGAATGGCCAAGTCAAAGTCCAGGCCTGAATCCAATCGAGAATCTGTGGAAAGAACTGAAAACTGCTGTTCACAAATGCTCTCCATCCAACCTCACTGAGCTCGAGCTGTTTTTCAAGGAGGAATGGGAAAAAATGTCAGTCTCTCGATGTGCAAAACTGATAGAGACCTACCCCAAGCGACTTACAGCTGTAATCGCAGCAAAAGGTGGCGCTACAAAGTATTAAGTTAAGGGGGCTGAATAATTTTGCACGACCAATTTTTCAGTTTTTGATTTGTTAAAAAAGTTTGAAATATCCAATAAATGTTGTTCCACTTCATGATTGTGTCCCACTTGTTGTTGAATCTTCACAAAAAATACAGTTTTATATCTTTATGTTTGAAGCCTGAAATGTGGCAAAAGGTCGCAAAGTTCAAAGGGGCCGAATACTTTCGCAAGGCACTGTAGCTACAGTCTCAGAGATGCACAAAGTCAAACAATACAGTAGATGTAACTAAAGTCTCAGAGACCCACACAGTAACACAATACAGTATATTTAGCTAACATCACAGAAACTCACACAGTAACACAATACAGTGAGATAGCTAAAGTCTCAGAGACACACACAGTAACACAATACAGTATATTTAGCTAACATCTCAGTAACTCACAGTGACACAATACAGTTGATATAGCTACAGTCTCAGAGATGCACAAAGTCAAACAATACAGTAGATGTAACTAAAGTGTCAGAGACCCACACAGTAACACAATACAGTATATTTAGCTAATATCTCAGTAACTCACAGTGACACAATATAGTTGATATAGCTACAGTCTCAGAGATGCACAAAGTCAAACAATACAGTAGATGTAACTAAAGTCTCAGAGACCCACACAGTAACACAATACAGTATATTTAGCTAACATCACAGAAACTCACACAGTAACACAATACAGTGAGATAGCTAAAGTCTCAGAGACACACACAGTAACACAATACAGTATATTTAGCTAACATCTCAGTAACTCACAGTGACACAATACAGTTGATATAGCTACAGTCTCAGAGATGCACAAAGTCAAACAATACAGTAGATGTAACTAAAGTGTCAGAGACCCACACAGTAACACAATACAGTATATTTAGCTAATATCTCAGTAACTCACAGTGACACAATATAGTTGATATAGCTACAGTCTCAGAGATGCACAAAGTCAAACAATACAGTAGATGTAACTAAAGTCTCAGAGACCCACACAGTAACACAATACAGTAGATGTAGCTAAAGTCTCAGAGACCCACACACTGAAATACCATACAGTAGATGTAATTAAAGTCTCAAAAACCAACACAGTAACACAATACAGTAGATGTAGCTAAAGTCTCAGAGACCCACACACTGAAATACCATACAGTAGATGTAATTAAAGTCTCAAAAACCAACACAGTAACACAATACAGTAGATGTAGCTAAAGTCTCAGAGACCCACACACTGAAATACCATGCAGTAGATGTAGCTAAAGTCTCAGAGACCCACACACTGAAATACCATGCAGTAGATGTAATTAAGTCTCAAAAACCAACACAGTAACACAATACAGTAGATGTAGCTAAAGTCTCAGAGACCCACACACTGAAATACCATGCAGTAGATGTAGCTAAAGTCTCAGAGACCCACACACTGAAATACCATACAGTAGATGTAGCTAAAGTCTCAGAGACCCACACACTGAAATACCATACAGTAGATGTAGCTAAAGTCTCAGAGACCCACACACTGAAATACCATACAGTAGATGTAGCTAAAGTCACAATAATAAGGCATTCATTTTTTCTAGGAGTGTCTGGACTACATTCATTCTCTTGGGCAATGAGTTTCTCAACAGCGCAACTGAAACAGTCGGAGATTCACACAGAAACAAACAGCACTTTTACAATAATAAGGCATTTGCTTTTCAATAAAACACAATTTATTGCCCTGAAATGCTGACAGGAGCGATGTGGAATAAAAGACAGGAAACATTGATCTGGTGGATATTAAATATAGATTTGAACATTTTCTAATGTGTGCTGGAGCCAGAGATTGCATTACACTAAGCAAAAGGAGCATATTTAATGTGGTGAACAGTGATATTACCCTCGGGCACATATCAATCAATGGCCATCATCATCATTATAATCATAACCTTATATCAAGCTTCGTCTAGTTGACGATAATGAAAATGTAGAAATGTATTGAATTAATAATCAGACTACTAGATAACACAGGTCTAGACTTATTAGAAATATTGTATTATTTAGCCGGCGATTTGAAAAGCATGCGTATGTAGCAATGTAATGCTGTTTCCCTAGGAGCATCTCTACACAATTGGTGACAGGCAGCACTGTGTAGCAGAAGGTATCATGTATGTCCGTTCCACTGTTTCTTACAGCTACAGTGCTGTTCCATCAGTCAACATTGTCTAACTATTCCACCGCTGTTTTTTTACAGTTTCAACACGCTGAAGATCTCGATTATGCTAATAAAGAACTACACTGATCGAACAAATAAGTACTACATGTAGCAATTTTAAAGATTTTACTGAGTTACAGTTCATATAAGGAAATCAGTCAATTGAAATGAATGAATTAGGCATTAATCTATGGATTTCACATAACTGGGCAGGGGTGCAGCCATGGGTGGGCCTGGGAGGGTATAGGCCCACACACTTGACAGCCAGGCTGAGCCAATCAGAATGACTTTTTCCCCACAAAAGGGCTTTATGATAGACAGAAATAGTCCTCAGCACTCCCCACCATTCCCCCTCAGCTGATCATGCAGATGAAGAAGCCGGATTTTGAGGTCTTGGACTGGAGTGGTTACACGTGGTTTGTAGTTGTGAGGCCCGTTGGACCTACCGCCAAATTCTCTAAAATGACATTGCACGCAGATTAAGTAGAGAAATTAACATTCAAATTATCTGGCAACAGCTCTGGTGGACATTCCTGCAGTCAGCATGCAAATAGCAAGCTCCCTCAAAACTTGAGACATCTGTGGCTTTGCATCATGTGACAAACTGCACATTTTAAAGGGTGTACCTGTGTAGTGATCATGCTGTTTAATCAGCTTATTGATATGTCACACCTGTCAGGTGGATGGATTATTTTGGCAATGGATAAAATACAACATTTGAGAGAAATACGCTTTTAGTGCGTGTGTAACATTTCTGGGAAATATTATTTCAGCTCATGAAACAACACTTAACATGTTGAGTTTATATTTTGTTCAGTATATCTGCGGCACTCCAGGACCAGGGTTGCCTACCCCTGATTTACACTAACATTACAGAGATCTATTGGAGTTGCATCATTCCTTTTTCACAGTATCCAATAGGTGTCAGAGATCACATTTCAACAGAAAGTATTCAGAGTAGTCTGAAGACAACTGCATGTCTGCTTCTGTTTGTATTTTCGTTCAGTGTAATTCACAGAATACAGCTGTTTGAGATGAGGGTGATACATATGTTTAGTGTGCTCTGCTTAAGTGACTTTCTTTCAAAATGCAAAAGTTACAGAGAGTGCGGAACTAAATGTGATATAAAATGTCTCGCCACTTAAAGCTTGGTCCTGCACTTCACCTTAGACATCTCTTTCTGGCTACATGGTCAAAATGTTTAACTAGTTACAACCTTTTAACTTGCATTTCTCTGTTACCTTACATTTACAGCAAGATGCAGTGCAGTTCAGGCACACAGGGTCTACAATAGAGTAAAGCATCTGCTTAATGGAATATATACTATAATTAGAGACCGATGGAAATGTATTGGGGGGATTGGCTGGTCCAACTCAAGGTGTCATAAAAAAATATAATTCTCCCCCCAATGTAAAAAATATTTTCACATGACCCTCCGTTAAATTGAACATCATCCCCCCTCAAAGAATTAACTCAAAAGAATATTTACGGCCACAAATTACAACTGTGTCTAATGTGGATGTCGACTTTGCCACTTCAGCTTTTGTGGCAGAGTCGATGCCACACAGGGCTACGGGCCAGAAGGTTGAGGGTTCGCTGACCATCACAGAAGCTCTCACTCTGTCTCTCTGCTTAATTCATTACACTACAATCAGAGCAGGCTGCATACAATCAGCTAGGGGAAAATCTGATTTTTAACATTTTGAAGTCATATTTATGATTATATAAAATATATGCAACACATTTTCCGCCAACAGGTATCTGTGCCAATGCACTACACAACAAATAAACAAAACATACCGACTTCGGGCACTTCAATATCATGTTTTGCATTTTCAACACCAAAATTAATACATCCACCCCTACCTTGTAGGATTACCCAGAATCGAAGGCTTGAAAATCTCAGAATGTCATCAAAGTGTTTGGTGTTCTATAACATATGTCCCTTTCCATTCATCAATTGGCCTCTGCACCGTTTGAAGTGATTGATTTTAATTGATTTAAAAAAATGCATAATGTACACAAAGATTTGTTTAAATTGACCGGTATTGCACAATAAAGTCGGGGACTTACTTCCACCCTATTTTTTACATTAATACATTTAGTCACCTAGATACAGACACATTGCAGAGATAGAGAGAAATGCTCAACCTCCAGATGAGTATGAGGGGGGAGTTTAAGCACAATTCTTACAAGCTTGTTTGGCTGGTAGCTTATTCTTTAGATGTTTGGAGCTGCTGGTGAACCATGATGTGCAGGCATAATCAAAGTGACGCTGGACTAGCGCACTTGCCAGAGGCTTTAGATTTCCTTCCAATTGCCGACTGATTTTCAAGTGAATATTCCAAAACAATGAGCCATTTCAGAGTATTCTTTAGGCCAAATTGGCGCTGGACAAAATGATAGGGAAGATTTTAATTTACCAGACATTTGAGACATTTTAGGGATATATGCATTCAAATCCAACCTGGCACAGCCAGCGCCATCTATAAAGTGACATTTACATGTCCTTAAAAACAGCCTATAACAAATTAGAAAACTCTATTTCTGAAAACCTCTATTGATGAAAATCCTGTCAAACTGCAGCAGCCTTGCACTTGTTAAAATTAAGGATATTTTAAACCTGACTTAAATTTAAGCAGATACAACCACTGCCATTGGACAATAGAACTCACAGGGCTGAGCTTGATTGATGCAGGTTTGCATCATATAGGCTTATGCAACTGCAAGTAAATATTTATGTAATCAGTATTGTGCTGTTTGATTAGTTTCAGTTATTCATTTTGGATTGAAGGTCAAGGTAGCCTAGCCGATGTGCTTTGTGTCTGGCCTGAGCAACCTGTGATTTCCGTGAATCTGATTGGTCAAGACACAGAACCCACAGAACCTGCAGCACTCCGACATAAAGGACAGATAGTCTTACATAAAGCGCAAGATGACAAATCGAATCGCACCAGTCATATAGCTCAAGTCCAAATCATGAGTCCTAAATGGTCAAGTAGAGTGGCAATTTTCCCTATGTGCTGCGTGCGCGCTCCGGCGCGCTGTAACCCCGAGACTGACAGGCAGCTCCCCTGGGACTGACAGGCAGCTCCCCTGGGACTGACAGGCAGCTCCCCTGGGACTGACAGGCAGCTCCCCTGGGACTGACAGGCAGCTCCCCTGGGACTGACAGGCAGCTCCCCTGGGACTGCCACACAGAATAAATATTATCCCACAAAGAGAAGCACCGGATTGAACTACACTCAACTTTCTAGAGCAGCGGACACGTCCATATCCAAGGCATTCCTAGTCGATGACAAAACATTTCTGTAAAAATGCATTTTTTGCCTTCGTGGCGGCCCAGATAGCAAATCAAGTACACTATAGGCTTACCGCTGGCCAATCGGATGGCTCAGATTACTGTGTGTGCATTAACATACCGGTTTAAAACCATGACTAGAGTCCATTTGGTGATGTTTTTTCACTGTTGAATCATATTGCAAATGCACGTGCATTTGCAATATGTTTCAATGGGCATTTACCATCACGAATTTGTCATGCTCAAAACTCCTGCAGAAATGCAAAATTGACAGGCCTGATGAACACAGGATGGCCGGGCAGTGATAGTGCTTCCTCTCCATCGCGCGTTGAGTTGATTTCATCATGTCCATTTGGTGATGTTTTTTTACTGTTGAATCATATTGCAAATGCATGTGCATTTGCAATGTTTCAATGGGCATTTACCATCACGAATTTGTCATGCTCAAAAATCCTGCAGAAATGCAAAATTGACAGGCCTGATGAACACAGGATGGCCGGGCAGTGATAGTGGTTCCTCTCCATCGCTCGTTGTGTTGATTTCAGAATGCCACTTTGGTGATGGTACCTCACTGTTTAAACGTATTGCAAATGGACAAAAGTCACCGTCCATCAGTCAATTAGATATCATTCTGACACCAAACTGATACAAACTGACACCACACCCACTTTTTCCAACTCGTTTAGAAGCCAACTATCACATACTTCGGAGCTGGCCCAAAATTCACAACACCTTCTGTTCAAACCATAATAAAAACGTAAAACACGTAGTTAAGTTCTAGCTGCGGGTCCAGTTCTGACATTATGTGTAGGCCTACCTGAGGTGACCCCGAATCCCAAGTTTCGGCTCGATAGGTCATTTGGTGCCCGAGCAAGACCTTAATTGGTGCTGAAAATACACTTTTTTTCCATGACTTCCTAAGGGGTCCTTGAATGAGCTATCAGACAGAAACGTTGGTGTCCGTCTATATGGGCAGAGGCGGTCGCAATGGACCTAGTCTTGCGACTCTGGGACATTTCTAAATGTCGGCATTTTCGTTATGCAAAAATGAATTGAAGTTATTGCAAATGTAAGAGGCTGTTTCTGAATCCGAGAACCTACTAGAGCCACATAACTCACCACGCACCATCGACCTGAGCTCTAGAACAGATTTCTAAAGTTTCAGAACTATAGGTCTGACGGTTCTTTAATAGTTTGAACAAAGTTAACTATTGCAGGCACTGTCTATCTCTATGCACCCCAATGTGTCCCTCCTTCGAAGCTGTGTGTGTGTGTCATTTAGTTTTTCTTGGAAATTTTATGGGAGACATGACTGATTTACAGTTCATGACGGTTGTCTAATCGCACAAATTAAGTTTTGGAAAGATCTGACTTTTTTAACCCTTCGAAACAGCGCCTCTGACACTAATTATGGCACTTCCGGTTGGCACAGGAAGCTAACAGTAAAGCCATATCCTCATTGGGGTATGCTTTTACAGAATCCTGAGTTTTAAGACTTTACGTTAAGAACTGACTGATTTACACAGGCTAGAATGCACTATTTCTATCAAACTGCTGGTTGGGTATGGAAAAACACTTTTAGGATGATTTTTACAACTTCTGGTTCCTTCAGGAAGCTTAGAATCGACAAAGGTAGACCTCATAGTGTCCTGATGGACTGTCATTGAAGACAGGTTCATAAGGCATTCATAACCCACATAGGATTCAGGTTGACTTTAGAGGAGCAGGCAATGTATTCCTATGGGGAGAGAAGTCATTGTAATCTGTGAGATCAAAAAACCCGGATTTACTGCTAAGGGTTAATGCCACACAGTCAAGGTAAGGCTTGCACAGATCGGGAGGACCTCAGGAACGTACCTGAGGTCGAATTGTGCTTCTCACCCTAACGGTTATCTTACTGTCACCCAAAAGCAAATGACATTTAGGGCCAGGCTTCATTTTGAGCCTACTTTTTTCACTGTCGCTGCACTCAGAGCGAGCTACGGTCAAGCGGGGCATCTCGTTGAACTCGGCACGGCCTTGAGAATATGGAAATGTCATTGCAGGCTCTGTGTGTCTTTGAGCACCGCACGTTGTCACTCCATCCTTGATGTGTGTGTGTGTGTGTGTGTGTGTGTGTGTGTGTGTGTGTGAGAGAGCTTATCTTTGACATCTGTTGGGAGAAATGACTGACTTACAGTTCATGAGGGTTGCCTAATCACACATATGAAGTTTTGAAAAGATCTGACCTTTTTAACCCTTCGAAACAGCACCTATGACACCATTTTAAGGCACTTCCGGTTTACACAGGAAGCTGAAAGTGAACACATATGCTCCTTGGGGTAGGCAATTATAGAATTTGGACTTTTAAGTCTTTACGTTAATTACTGACTTATTTACGGATGGTTTAGTGAGTGTGTGTTATTTCAGAAAATCACAGAAAGTCACAGAAATCTCGTAGAGCTCCGAAACACACTTTAATTTTTTTTTGTATGAACACGCTGCAACTGGATCTGTAACTGTTAAAAAAAACACCTATTTTTGAACATCACCAATTTGACATTGTACGATTTCTCTTAAATGACGGTAGATAAATGTCTGGTTGTTTTTTTTTTGACACCGTAGGTTCCTTTACTTTGACGTGAAGCGGAAAAATTATTGCTCTATTTTCATTTTGGACCTTTAATCCCAGAAAAATGGCCATAACTCAAAAACCGTTGAGGCCATCTTGTTCGGGGCCAACTGCCCATTATGCCAAACCTATGTTCACCAAGTTTCATCTTCAAAGTCTTTTCCGTTTAGGAGATAAGGCCACGTCGTGATTCGTGATGTTTTGTACATTTGCAATATGATTCCATTCGCACTCTTGTGGGATTTACCGGGACAGCGGAAAAATGACCAAAATTTGAATATTTTATAAAAACGGAAACCGAATGTCCGAGAGAGTTCGTTTGATGACTTTCTGGAAGATCCAACCCTGCCCCACGGCCCGACGCCGTCCGCAAATTTTACAAACGTTTTCGGACGTCTAGTAAGGTACCGTACATTTGCAATATGGACTTTCTCACTAACCATATGGCAAGCGTCAAAATTTTCCCTTAAGGTATGGTATGGGAATAATAATGAATTTTATTTTGTAAAATGGTTTCTTGCATCAAACAACACAACAATATTTTCAGTCACCTTGTCTGAGGGACAAGTGGATAAACAGGTTTTTTCTTCGGGTTAGGGGGCAGTATTCAGAAGTTTGGATGACTGAGGTGCCCAAAGTAAACTGCCCGTTACTCAGGCCCAGAAGCTAGGATATGCAAATCGAAAATTGGTAGTATTGAATAGAAAACACTCTAAAGTTTCTAAAACTATTAAGATAACGTCTGTGAGTATAACAGAACTTATATGGCAGTCAAAAACCCGAGGAGAATCCATCCAGATTTTTTTTGTTTGATATGGCTGTCTATGGGAAAATCAAAGGAATACCTCCCACATTGCAGTTCCTAGTGCTTCCACTAGATGTCCACAGTCTTTAGAAAGAGTTTCAGGCTTGTTTTTTGAAAAATAAGCTAACATTTTTAGGTTTTTTAGGTGGCTCCCGTTTTGACTGTGGCATTGTGGCGCATGTGGATGAGGGCACACTTCGTTATTTATCTCCGGTAATTTATTGATTGATTTATTTTATTTTTTCACCTTTATTTAACCAGGTAGGCTAGTTGAGAACAAGTTCTCATTTGCAACTGCGACCTGGCCTAGATAAAGCGTAGCAAGTCGACACATACAACAACACAGAGTTACACATGGAATAAACAAAACATACAGTCAATAATACAGTAGAACAAAAGAAAACAAAAAGTCTATGAGGTAAGTTAATGAAATAAATAGGCCATGGTGGTGAAGTAATTACAATATAGCAAATAAACACTGGAGTATGGGGATGAGGTAGGTAGATAGATGGGCTGTTTACAGATAGGCTAAGTACAGGTGCAGTGATCTGTAAACTGCTCTGACAGCTGGTGCTTAAAGCTAGTGAGGGAGATGTGAGTCTCCAGCTTCAGAGATTTTTGCAATACGTTCCAGTCATGGGCAGCAGAGAACTGGAAGGAAAGACGACCAAAAAAGGAATTGGCTTTGGGGGTGACCAGTGAGATATACCTGCTGGAGCACGTGCTACGAGTGGGTGCTGCTATGGTGACCAGTAAGCTGAGATAAGGGGGGGATTTACCTAGCAGAGACTTGTAGATAACCTGTAGCCAGAGGGCTTGGCGACGAGTATGAAGCAAGGGCCAACCAACGAGAGCGCACAGGTCGCAATGGTGGGTAGTGTATGGGGCTTTGGTGACAAAACGGATGGCACTGTGATAGACTGCATCCAGTTTGTTGAGTAGAGTGTTGGAAGCTATTTTATAGATGACATCACCGAAGTCGAGGATCGGTAGGATGGTCAGTTTTACTAGGATATGTTTGGCAGCATGAGTGAAGGATGCTTTGCTGTGATATAGGAAGCTGATTCTAGATTTAATTTTGGATTGGCGATGCTTAATGTGAGTCTGGAAGGAGAGTTTATAGTCTAGCCAGACACCCAGGTATTTGTAGTTGTCCACGTATTCTAAGTCAGAGCCGTCCAGAGTAGTGATGCTGGACGGGTGAGCAGGTGCGGGCAGTGATCGATTGAAAAGCATGCATTTAGTTTTACTTGCATTTAAGAGCAGTTGGAGGCCACGGAAGGAGAGTTGTATGGCATTGAAGCTCGTCTGGAGGTTAGTTAACACAGTGTCCAAGGAGGGGTCAGAAGTATACAGAATGGTGTCGTCTGCGTAGAGGTGGATCAGAGAATCACCAGCAGCAAGAGCAACATCATTGATGTATACAGAAAAGAGAGTCGGCCTGAGAATTGAACCCTGTGGCACACCCATAGAGACTGTCAGAGGTCCAGACAACAGGCCCTTCGATTTGACACACTGAACTCGATCAGAGAAGTAGTTGGTAAACCAGGTGAGGCAATTATTTGAGAAACCAAGGCTGTCGAGTCTGCCAATAAGTATGTTGTGATTGACAGAGTCGAAAGCCTTGGCCAGGTCGATGAATACGGCTGCACAGTAATGTCTCTTATGGTTGGTGGTTATGATGTCGTTTAGAACCTTGAGCGTGGCTGAGGTGCACCCATGACCAGGTCTGAAAAAAGATTGCGTAGCGGAGAAGGTATGGTGAGATTCGAAATGGTCAGTAATCTGTTTGTTACCTTGGCTTTCGAAGACCTTAGAAAGACAGGGTAGGAAAGATACAGTGCCTTGCGAAAGTATTCGGCCCCCTTGAACTTTGCGACCTTTTGCCACATTTCAGAATTCAAACAAAGATATAAAACAGTATTTTTTTGTGAAGAATCAACAACAAGTGGGACACAATCATGAAGCGGAACGGCATTTATTGGATATTTCAAACTTTTTTAACAAATCAAAAACTGAAAAATTGGGCGTGCAAAATTATTCAGCCCCTTTAAGTTAATACTTTGTAGCGCCACCTTTTGCTGCGATTACAGCTGTAAGTCGCTTGGGGTAAGTCTCTATCAGTTTTGCACATCGAGAGACTGAAATTTTTTCCCATTCCTCCTTGCAAAATAGCTTGAGCTCTGTGAGGTTGGATGGAGAGCATTTGTGAACAGCAGTTTTCAGTTCTTTCCACAGATTCTCGATTGGATTCAGGTCTGGACTTTGACTTGGCCATTCTAACACCTGGATATGTTTATTTTTGAACCATTCCATTGTAGATTTTGCTTTATGTTTTGGATCATTGTCTTGTTGGAAGACAAATCTCCGTCCCAGTCTCAGGTCTTTTTCAGACTCCATCAGGTTTTCTTCCATAATGGTCCTGTATTTGGCTCCATCCATCTTCCCATCAATGTTAACCATCTTCCCTGTCCCTGCTAAAGATAAGCTGGCCCAAACCATGATGCTGCCACCACCATGTTTGACAGTGGTGATGGTGTGTTCAGGGTGATGAGCTGTGTTGCTTTTACGCCAAACATAACGTTTTGCATTGTTGACAAAAAGTTCAATTTTGGTTTCATCTGACCAGACCACCTTCTTCCACATGTTTGGTGTGTCTCCCAGGTGGCTTGTGGCAAACTTTAAACAACACGTTTTATGGATATCTTTAAGAAATGGCTTTCTTCTTGCCACTCTTCCATAAAGGCCAGATTTGTGCAATATACGGCTGATTGTTGTCCTATGGACAGAGTCTCCCACCTCAGCTGTAGATCTCTGCAGTTCATCCAGAGTGATCATGGGCCTCTTGGCTGCATCTCTGATCAGTCTTCTCCTTGTATGAGCTGAAAGTTTAGAGGGACGGCCAGGTCTTGGTAGATTTGCAGTGGTCTGATATTCCTTCCATTTCAATATTATCGGTTGCACAGTGCTCCTTGGGATGTTTAAAGCTTGGGAAATCTTTTTGTATTCAAATCCGGCTTTAAACATCTTCACAACAGTATCTCGGACCTGCCTGGTGTGTTCCTTGTTCTTCATGATGCTCTCTGCGCTTTTAACGGACCTCTGAGACTATCACAGTGCATGTGCATTTATACGGAGACTTGATTACACACAGGTGGATTGTATTTATCATCATTAGTCATTTAGGTCAACATTGGATCATTCAGAGATCCTCACTGAACTTCTGGAGAGAGTGCTGTACTGAAAGTAAAGGGGCTGAATAATTTTGCACGCCCAATTTTTCAGTTTTTGATTTGCTAAAAAAATTTGAAATATCCAATAAATGTCGTTCCACTTCATGATTGTGTCCCACTTGTTGTTGATTCTTCACAAAAAAATACAGTTTTATATCTTTATGTTTGAAGCCTGAAATGTGGCAAAAGGTCGCAAAGTTCAATGGGGCCGAATACTTTCGCAAGGCACTGTATAGGTCTGTAGCAGTTTGGGTCTAGAGTGTCACCCCCTTTGAAGAGGGGGATGACCGCGGCAGCTTTCCAATCTTTGGGAATCTCAGACGATACGAAAGAGAGGTTGAACAGGCTAGTAATAGAGGATGCAACAATTTCGGCAGATCATTTTAGAAAAAGAGGGTCCAGATTGTCTAGCCCGGCTGATTTGTTGGGGTCCAGATTTTGCAGCTCTTTCAGAACATCGGCTATCTGGATTTGGGTAAAGGAGAAATGGCTTTGGCGGGTTGCTGTGGAGGGTGATGCAGGCAATGAGGCAGTGATCGCTGAGATCTTGATTGAAAATAGCAGAGGTCTATTTGGAGGGCGAATTACTTAGGATGACATCTATGAGGGTGCCCGTGTTTACTGATTTGGGGTTGTACCTGGTAGGTTCATTGATAATTTGTGTGAGATTGAGGGCATCAAGCTTAGTTTGTAGGATGGCCGGGGTGTTAACCCTCCCGTCGTCCTCGTATTGTGTCCGGGTCAACCTGTCCCATCCTGGCTAAGGGCCCAATGTGCGCAAGTGTGACAGTATGCGTGTGAACAGCCTTTGCAGATGTATTTCTTACACCTGCAGCACACCGTGTGTGTCATAGAGTCCTTCTTGGGTGGGCAGAGCTGACACCTCTTCCTCTTAATTAATTGCCCCGGTGGCCTTTCCCAGCTGCTCGAGGAACACCCTGTGCTTGTTCCGCTTGCAAGGCATCCAGTTAGGCGTGATCTCTCGCCATATGACAAAGGCGTTGTAGGAGGACACGTCGAGGATGTTGTGAAAGACGACCAGGGGCCAGCGGGCAGCCATCTGTCTGCAGCTGTAGGTGCCGACCACCTTGTCTAGGTTGTCCACGCGCCCTTGTTGCAGCTGTAGTCTAGGATGACGGCCGGCTTCCTTTCGCGGCGATCGCTAATGTGGCCCTCTGTGTGCAGCGTGCTCAAAAGTAGCACGTTCTTGTTTTTCTTTGCCAGGTAGGACACTAGAGTGGCGGTGGGAGTGAAGGCAAACCTGGAGGACAGGACTTGTCTGCACCTGGACTCGAGCAGCGCGGGCGGGAGCTCGGCCTTGTTCTTTCTCACCGTGCCCACCATGGTGAGGTTCCTCTCGAGGAGCCGCTGGCCCAGTTCATAGGAGGTGAAGAAGTTGTCACAGGTGACGTTGTGACCGCTCATTCCTGTTGTCAGATCGAGGACGACGCGCATCCTCTGGTTCTTCTCGGGGACTCCGCCGGCCGCCTTGCCGGTGTACACTGGCATCTTCCAAGCGTAGCTGGACATGGCGTCGCAGGCCACCCATGACTTGATTACGTATTTCACCGGCTTGCTGGGAATGTACTGACGGAAAGGACAGCGGCCTTTTGGAAATGGGACAAGAGATTAGTGTCGTTACTGTCTCATTGGGCCTTTTGTGTTAAACACGCTGCTAGTGCTGCTAGTGCTGCCACAGCCTCTGGTACCTCTGCTACAGCTACTACCTCTCTATAGACATATACGCACACACGCGCACGCACACACGCACACACACGCACAGTACCTCTGAACGGGACCAGTCGCTCGTCTACCGTCACGTCAGGCCCTGGGATGTAGAGGGCCGGCAGCCACGCCTCCCACAGGTCCCAGACCTCTCGTATGGCTGCGAGTTTGTCCGTGGCGAGTCTGGCGGGTCTCGACTGGCGGTCGCCGAATCCCAGCAGCCTCGAGTACATGTGAAAGACCTTGAGCGCCATGGTGGCTCGGAACACAGTCCTGCCGCTCTCGGCGTCCCGCAGGCTTGCCGCGGCATCTCCTCGGGACCTGTAGATGCCCGCTAAGATCAGCAGCCCTACGTAGGCGCGCAGGTCCGTGGCGTCCATGGGTCACCAGCCGTCGTCGCGGTATTTTCTTGCCCCGTGCAGGTTCGTCATTTCCACAATTATCCTTTCTATCGTCGGTGTGACAAACAGGTGGAAGGCGAACGCGATGTCACAGGCCTGGGTTGCGGCATAGGCCGTGGGGTCCGGAGTCTTGTCCGGCCCGGCGTGGCAGATCGCGAGGGTCCTGTAGTGGCGGCCGCGGCCATAGGCCACCGGGGACCATTCGATTTAGCCGTTTTTCGACAGCAACGGCGTCTCCCTTTGGTCCTCGCGTTGGTCCTCGTGCTCGTCCTCGGGTGCTTCCTCAGGCTCTTTCTCAGAAGAGGGAGAAGAAGCATCGTCGACCTCGCGGCACTCAGGGGTTGTATTCCTCCCCGTCGTCGTCTTCCGAAACCTCTTCCTCTTCCTCCTCCTCCTGGGAATCTGAGTATTCTTCCTGGTCCACGCTGGACAAGATCTGTTCTAGAACCTGCGCGACCGTAAAACGCACGGCCATGGCCGCTCGGCTCCACTGAGCGGCGGGGAAGAGCGCACTTGGCACACGTGGGGCGCCGGTCACTTTGTGTGTGTGTGTGTGTGTGTGGGTGTGGGTGGGTGTGTGTGCCGCTGACAATATTAGTATCCTCTCTACATACGGTCGGCCGGCCGGCTTACGCGGGAGGCCGAGACCTGAAAATGCACGAGGCTGGCTTGCGCGCTTGTGTGTAGCCGTGTGCAGCTGACCCACCCCACCCGAGCCACAATAACACTTGGCTGCTCTCTAGCACACAGCGGAGCATGTATGGACCTGTGCAGTGGCTGGCTGGGTTGCTCTGACCCACCGAGCGCAGAGCACAGAGCACAGAGCGGGAGCCCTGGAAACACAGGGCCTGGGTCGCTCTGACCCACGACCGCAGAGCACAGAGCACAGAGTACAGAGTGCAGAGCGGGGAGCCACCCACAACCTCGCCACACTCGCAGACTCTCTACTACACTCAACGGCATACCAGCCAGTGGCTGACCCAAGAGCGCAGAGCGGGAGCCCTGGAAACACAGGGCCTGGGTCGCTCTGACCCACGAGCACAGAGCACAGAGCACAACAATAACACTTGGCTGCTCTCTAGCACACAGCGGGGCATGTCTGGACCTGTGTAGTGGCTGGCTGGGTCGCTCTGACCAACGAGCGCAGAGCGGAGAGCCAGGCACAACCTCGCCACACTCGCTGACTCTCTACTACACTAAACGGCATACGCCTCGCCCGTGGTAGGTAGGGTCGCTCTGACCCGTGAGCACAGAGCACCACAATTACACTTGGCTGCTCTCTAGCACACAGCGGGGCATGTCTGGACCTGTGTAGTGGCTGGCTGGGTCGTTCTGACCCAAGAGCGCAGAGCGGGGAGCCAGGCACAACCTCGCCACACTCGCAGACTCTCTACTACACTCAACGGCATACGCCTCGCCAGTGGCTGGCAGGGCCGCTCTGACCCACGAGCGCAGAGCACAGAGCGGGAGCCCTGGAAACACAGGGCCTGGGTCGCTCTCACCCGTGAGCACAGAGCACAGAGCACAACTATAACACTTGGCTGCTCTCTAGCACACAGCGGGGCATGTCTGGACCTGTGCAGTGGCTGGCAGGGTCGCTCTGACCCACGAGCACAGAGCACAACTATAACACTTGGCTGCTCTCTAGCACACAGCGAGGCATGTCTGGACCTGTGTAGTGGCTGGCTGGGTCACTGACCCACGAGCACAGAGCACAGAGCACAGAGCTGGGAGCCACCCACAACCTCGCCACACTCGCAAACTCTCTACCACACTCAACGGCATACTCGCAGACTCTCTACTACACTCAACGGCATACGCCTTGCCAGTGGCTGGCAGGGTCGCTCTGACCCACGAGCACAGAGCGCAGAGCAGGGAGCGGGGAGCCAGGCACAACCTCACCACACTCGCAGACTCTCTACTACACTCAACGGCATACGCCTCGCCAGTGGCTGGCAGGGTCGCTCTGACCCACGCGCGCAGAGCGGGAGCCCTGGAAACACAGGGCCTGGGTCACCCTGACCCCAAGACCACGGAAGGGTTAAGCATGTCCCAGTTTAGGTCACCTAGTAGCACGAGCTCAGAAGATAGATGGGGGGCAATCAGTTCACATATAGTATCGAGGGCACAGCTGGGGGCAGAGGGACATCTATAGCAAGCGGCAACAGTGAGAGACTTGTTTCTGGAAAGGTGAATTTTTAGAAGTAGAAGCTCAAATTGTTTGGGTACAGACTTAGAAAGTAATACAGAACTCTGCAGGCTATCTTTGCAGTAGATTGCAACACCGCCCCCTTTGGCAGTTCTATCTTGGCGGAAAACGTTATAGTTAGCAATGGAGATTTCAGGGTTTTTGGTGGTTTTCCTAAGCCAGGATTCAGACACGACTAAGACATCTGGGTTGGCAGAGTGTGCTAAAGCAGTGAGTAAAACAAACTTAGGGAGTAGGCTTCTAATGTTAACATTCATGAAACCAAGGCTTTTACGTTTACAGAAGTCAACAAATGAGAGCACCTGGGGGGTGGGAGTGGAGCTAGGCACTGCAGGACCTGAATTAACCTCCACATCACCAGAGGAACAGAGGAGAAGTAGGATAAGGGTACGGCTAAAGACTATACGAACTGGCCCTCTAGCACGTTCAGAACAGAGAGTAAAGGGAGCAGGTATCTAGGCACGATAGCATAGATTCAAGGCATAGTGTACAGACAAAGGTAAAGTATAATGTGAGTACATTGGAGCTAAACCTAGGCATTGAGTAATGAAGAGAGAGATATAGTCTCTAGAGATGTTTAAACCAGGTGATGTCATCGCATATGTAGGAGGTGGAACAACATGGTTGGTTAAGGCATATTGAGCAGGGCTAGAGGCTCTACAGTGAAATAAGACAGTAATCACTAACCAGGACAGTAATGGACAAGGCTTATTGTTTATTAGAGAGAGGCATGCATAGCCAAGTGAACACATGGGTCCAGTTTAGTGGTTGGGCTGGCAGGGGACACGGCGATTCAGACAGTTAGCAGGCTAACAATCTAACAGTTAGTAGGCCGGAGCTAAACAAGCTAGCAGCTAGTAGACCAGGCCAAGCTAGCAGTTAGCAGGCCGGGTTAGCAAGCAAGCAGTTAGCATGGGCTAGCAGTTAGTAGACCAGGGCAAGCTAGCAGTTAGCAGACCGGGTTATCAAGCAAGCAGTTAGCAAGGGCTAGCAGTTAGCAGACTGGGCAGGCAAGCTAGCAGTTAGCAGACCAGGGCCCGGCAGTTTAGCAGTTAGCAGACCGGGTTAGCAAGCAAGCAGATAGCAGGGGCTAGAAAGTTAGCCTTTGAGGGGGAGGGGGGGGGGGGGCGTCGCGATGTGGGTAAGTCTGTTTTTGCCTCTTTGTGCGGTGACGTCGATAGACCAGTCGTGGAATTAGTAGGGTTCCAAGTAGCTCTAGGTAGCTAGCAGGCCGATATTGTAGCCCAATGAACATGCTATTCTCTGTCTGAAATGTTATAGTTCATTTACATATTAGGTTACCTGAGGATTGATTAGATATGTTGTTTGACTTGTTTGGACAAAGTTTATTGGTAACTTTTGGGATTCCTTTGTATGCATTTTGAACGAGGGAAACCGGTGGATTACTGAATCAAGAGTGCCAACTAAACTGACTTTTTTTGGATGTAAAAAAGGACTTTATCGAACAAAACGACCATTTGTGATGTAGCTGGTACCCTTGGGAATGCAAACAGAGGAAGATCTTCAAATGTAAGTGATTTATTGTATAGCTATTTCTGACTTTTGTGACGCCTCTGCTTGTTTGGAAAATGTTTGTAATGCTTTTGTATGCGAGGCGCTGTCCTCAGATAATCGCATGGTATGCTTTCGCCGTAAAGCCTTTTTGAAATCTGACAAAGTGGCTGGATTAACAACAAGTTAAGCTTTTAAACGATATAGGACACTTTGTATTTTCATTAATGTTTTATATTACGAGTTTTGTATTTTGAATTTCGCGCAGAGCAATATCACGAGATGTTGGCGAGGTGGGACGCTAGCTTAATGTCGAGCCCTGCATGATTTCTTTCAAAACGGTTTTCATATGTTTTTATTATAATTATGTCAACATTATCATACTGTACATCGGTCCATGTATGTAGAATAGATCTTCAAGAGGGGGTCGTCACTCCATAAGAAGCAGGAGTAGGATCCCTATGACGTGGCTCTATCAGGGGTCGGGACGGGGGAGTGAAAGTGGAAAAAATTTGGTTGATGCAGTGAAGGAGAATTACATGAGCATGTCGAATTAAAGGAACGTGTGGTACAGCAAGCTCAGACAGAGAGGGAGGAGAGAGAGATACGGGGAGAGGGAGAGAGAAAGGGAGGGAGGGAGTAGAATGCGAGAGAGTGTAAGGGTAAGGCAAAGGGAGAGAGAGTTACTGGGAGGGGAGAGAGAGAATACCGGGAGAGGGAGAGGTAGATGGAGAAAGAGAAAGAGGGAGGGAGTAGAGAGGGAGAGAACTAAAGAAAAAGAACGAGAGAGAGAGTGAGAGATACAGGGAGGGAGGGAAGGAGAGAGGGAGGGAGGGATGGAGAGAGGGAGAGAGGGAGATACAGGAAAGGGGGAGAGAGGGATACAGGGAGGGAGAGAGACAGAGGGAGTGAGAGAGGGAGTGAGATAGGGGGAGGGGAGAGGGAGTGAGATAGAGGGAGGGGAGAGGGGGTGAGATAGAGGGAGGGGAGAGGGGGAGAGATAGAGGGGGAGAGAGAGGGGAGAGATAAAGGGGGAGAGAGAGGGGAGAGATAGAGGGAGTGGGAGAGAGAGGGATATAGTGAGTGAGAGACAGAGGGAGAAAGAGGTGTCTGATATATACAGCGCAGATAGCGAGGGAGGAAGGACAAGAGAGCCTCAGTGAAAAAAAATGACAGCGCATGGGAAAGAAAAAGACGGAGAAGAGAAGAGAGAAGCATGGATAAACAAGTTACTAAAAATACTTCCTTCCTCCACCGTCCTCTCACAGAGCATAAAAGATGTACCCTAGTTTAATAAATCTGTCAGCTCGCTTTCGCCTATTTAACGTTATTCAAAATGTCCTTTGTCAATTCATCTCTCCTTCTTAATACAGAGGCATCTTTGGTCCACGTCTCATCGTCAGTCCTCTTCTCATCGTCAGTCTGCTATTGCCCTTATCGTCTTTCATTTTACAACATATGTCACTCACTACCCCCTCCTTCCTTCCTCATCCTTTTATACCTCTCTATGAAGTTCCCTCAAATCAGTGAGTCAATTCGTTCATAGCGTTATTGATCCCTGCCAGGTTGACATTGTGGATTCTTCATGGGTTGCATGTTCTGAGACAGCTAGGTCTCAGAGGATCTGTATCTGATTCAGGATCTGCTGGGAATCTGCTTCCTTCCGGAATGTTTACCTTCTTCACAGCAGTAGAGTCAAATATTTTTGGTCATGTCATCTTATCTGTTCCAATAATCTTGCCATCTTAATGGCTAAGGGGGGTATAATGTTGCTGTTGGCATACACAACAATTCCACACATTTATTAGTTATGTGTTGTAATGTGTGTTCTCTTAATTTCATTACGGAACCATGTTAGTGTAGGAAACTGCTAATTTAGCTAGCCTTTTAGTGAGACAGGAAAGAGTGGAGGATTTCTCAGTTATACTGGTGCCTTTCAATGCATGATTCTGTGGGGTTGTTTTCAAAAAACATAACAGGAACAAACATGTATTCCATATGAATTCAATATGTACAGTCCAATAACTAGGGGTGCTTGTCATAAGGTCATACTTCATTAGTCAGAAAGTGTTACTGAAAGCTCTATACCACATGGTTTGCTCTCACTGTGCTTCTGCTAGGAGTTACATTCAACATTCTCCTGTCTCCATAACATGCTCCATCTCCATACCCCCCAGGGGGCAGAACGAGGCAAGGCCAGCATATAGGCATCATCTCCTTAGCCTTGAAATACATGAACTTTGTGTATGCAGGAGAGATATGTCTGTGCGTCTTCCCAAATGGCAACCTATTCCCTTTATAGTGTGAGCCCTATTCCCATAGATCAAAACTAGTGCACTATATAGGGAATATGATGCCATTGGCGATGCAAGCATGCAATACCTTCTATAGTTTTTATTGCCCGTAATTTATAACTACAACTGAGTGAACAACAATTTGCTGTCATAACCAGCTGGGTGCATGCTGTTCAACTGGTTTAATATTACTGGTTAACATGTTACTGTCATAACCAGCTGGGTGCATGCTGTTCAACTGGTTTAATATTACCGGTTAACATGTTACTGTCATAACCAGCTGGGTGCATGCTGTTCAACTGGTTTAATATTACTGGTTAACATGTTACTGTCATAACCAGCTGGGTGCATGCTGTTCAACTGGTTTAATATTACTGGTTAACATGTTACTGTCATAACCAGCTGGGTGCATGCTGTTCAACTGGTTTAATATTACTGGTTAACATGTTACTGTCATAAACAGCTGGGTGCATGCTGTTCAACTGGTTTAATATTACCGGTTAACATGTTACTGTCATAACCAGCTGGGTGCATGCTGTTCAACTGGTTTAATATTACTGGTTAACATGTTACTGTCATAACCAGCTGGGTGCATGCTGTTCAACTGGTTTAATATTATTTGTTAAGATGTTACTGTCATAACCAGCTGGGTGCATGCTGTTCAACTGGTTTAATATTACTGGTTAACATGTTACTGTCATAACCAGCTGGGTGCATGCTGTTCAACTGGTTTAATATTACTGGTTAACATGTTACTGTCATAACCAGCTGGGTGCATGCTGTTCAACTGGTTTAATATTACAGGTTAACATGTTACTGTCATAAACAGCTGGGTGCATGCTGTTCAACTGGTTTAATATTACTGGTTAACATGTTACTGTCATAACCAGCTGGGTGCATGCTGTTCAACTGGTTTAATATTATTGGTTAACATGTTGAAACTGTAGGAATGAAGGTCTTATATTGTTCTGTTTGTTAATGAATGCATGGATGAATAAAATAAGGTATCATTTAAGCAGTTATAATAAAGATAGCATGTACAGGGTCTTTCTAGGAAACGAAGATAAATGACTTAAGATACCGATAAGAAAGAAAAAACAGAAAGGTAGACCAATGAACCATTTAGTAATTAACAAAGCACAATGATTTTACCATAGAACCTCATACAGTAGACTGAAGTTCACTTAGGTAACATTTTATTTCATGTATTCATTTCATTTTTCAAAACTATTTTTTTCATAATAAATGTTACTGAGGTCAATAATAAAGACATTGTCACAATTTGAACATAAAATACTGTAGAAAAAAATAGCACATGTAGAAATTAAAAAGAAATGAACAATCAAAGAATTTATAATAGTCCTCATTATTTATAGGTCATAGTAGCACTCATTCCAAGTCCATCAGGTCACCAGGACAGCAGAACAGAGCTGACAGTAGAATGACAAAAACACAAACGGTTCAAATGATCGCTTCCTATTTCTTCTTCAGTTTGTTTGCATCAGCCCAAGCATACACTAAACAATCATGTTATAGGACCACTTATAGGAACACATACAGCAACATCATCAGTAGTATACGTCTTCATTTGTACATAGCTAGGTTTAGTTTGGGGGGCAGGTATAGGGAGGAAGGCCATCCGTTACTGTTACTGCCCCAGGAACTGGGAAGGAGCAGGAATGGGGAGAAAGTTTGTGATACCCTGGAGACATGACCTCATCCTGCATATCATCATGCCAGGTCTCTACTGTCCACTATCATTAACTTGTACAGTTTGAGGACGGTCAGGCTACTACTGGGCGGGGTCAATATATCTATTAGATCAGGTTGGCATTTGTATAAAAACTAAACAAATGTTTAACGGGGGAATAAAGAATTCAACTGAAATGAAAAGTAAATGCCGATCAACGTCATCATAAAATCTTCTATATCTAGCAACACTTAGTAACATTTAATTTGGTATTTTTGTCATTTTTTTATTTGTTTTTTATTCCAAAAATGGTTGGAGGAGTAGCAGATATAGCTTGCGTGGTCATCTATACAACAGGCTATAAAACACCACTTTGTCACTGTCCAGAAAGCACATATAGATGTGGTTGTACTGTATATAAACATGTACTGTAATAATATACGTTTGCGTGCATGGAGTGTTCCAGTATCAGAATGATCACATTCAGAACATTCGAACTTCTCCTTCCGGGATTCTGTATAAACACTTTGCCTTAGTTTTCAACAACGGTGTGGAATCTAAGGCAACATGATTTCTTAACTGGCAAAGATGAATCTTAATCATAACTTGACATAAGTCTCTCTAGATCAAGATAAATCAGAGGCCATTTTGTCTTTGCACTGTTGATAGATCAGGCAGCCAAATGTTCCTTTAGTCTGTGTTTTGGCCATCATTGCCACCATAAAAAGTGCAAATACTTTGGCTGATTAGTCAAACATACAGTAGGTAGCATATTTATCCTTTCACTTTCTTCTTCACTGTTACCTTGCCTTCCCATTATGCCATCTCTTTTCTATTCACTCGTCATCTGTTGTTGCACATGTTTGGTGTTGGGTTTTCTTTATTTACCTCATTTGTGCGTTTTAAGTATTTTCTCGTAGAAAAGTTCCCAGTTAACACAAACACAGGATATGTAAATTAAACATTGGAGTTTATAGTTGTAATATATCTTCCTCAATTGTATACCTCTCCTCGTCCGTTTGCATCTCTCTTCTCCCGTTTGGACAACCAATATCCTGGTAATAAACTGAATAAAACTGAACAATTGGTTGGATTGTTTGTTGGTTTAAGATGTATAGGTACTCCTGTTGATTATTCTGCAGTTCCAAACCCTCTTCAGTATAGTCCAATAGAGTACCTCTATCTCCCTGGTGCTATTTCCTAAAGCCCAGTTTGTTGGTTTTAAGAATCTAAAGGAAGATGTTCTGTTGTATTTTTTAGTCCATTTGGCATTCGGGTATAACATCATCCCACCATGTCTTGGGTAAAATGAAAGACAAAATGTTATTTTGTAGTTTTTGTTGAATTTCGTTTGTTCATTATTATACACTTTTTAGTGGTCTTCTGATCTCCTGATTGGTCTTCTCGAGTCAAAAAGTTTGTCGGGCCAGTGGCGAAGACCAGAGACAGTAAGGATCACACGTAATACTCCTTGTCCTTATTCTTCTTGCTCTTAAAGGAGGTCTTGGCTGCGTTCGGCGGTTTGTCCTTCACCAGCGTCCCGTTGGACTGCGATGTGTTACTGATGTAGTTACGGCTTTCGTCCACATGGTAAGATCCCTCGTCCCGGTTGCGGTATTTGTACATGGCGTAGAGCAGGATGAGGATACAGAGAGCGGCTGCCGCTATGATGCCAACCACCATCCCTGTGGTACTGCTTGACTCACGGAACACCCCCTCCGATGGACCTGGGTAGCCCTTCACTGCCGGGCCTGTTGGGTTAGCTGTGGAGAGGGAGAGAAAGAGAGAAGGAGGAAGGGGTTATTATAAGTAACTCATATTCAACACAAGATAGCCTATGCCATTCCACACAGAACACATTTCATAGAATATAATATGCTACCAAAAAATACTCAAAGTAGTAAAACAATGGGAGTTTATTTTCAAATTCATTGAAATTCACACATTGACAACAGAATGGCAATGGATTTATATCAGGAGCATGAACATCAATATAGAGTATGATCAATATCTTTAGCCGCTATGAAGGTGTGCTAGCAGATTCCAGATCCCCTGACCTGAGTGTAACTTAACAGAGTCAATTAATTCTGTTTTTATGACTAACTCATAACCAGCACCAACTTACCAACAACACCTCAACCATTACATGGATGATCTCACCCACAATAACTCGTACTCACAGCTCAAAACTCACTGATTTCACACACATATTAAATGAAAAGGCAAATATGGAAGAGTAGTGAGGACATGTTGACAGTCCATGATGACTCAAAGTGACCAACAAATGATAAGACAGAGGAAAACAGCCTTTCCATTATGATGCAAATTAGGGTGCCTTCAGAAAGTATTCACACCTCTTGACTTTTTCCACATTGTGTTGTGTTCTAGACAGATTTTTGGACACTGGTCTACACACCATAATACCCCATAATGTCAAAGTGTAATTAAGTTTTTCGAAAATGTTACAAATTAATTAAAAATTAAAAGCTGAAATGTCTTTAGTCAATAACTATTCTTGCTATGGCAAGCTTAAATAAATTCAGGAGTAAAAATCTGCTTAACAAGTCACATAATAAGTTGAATAGACTCACTCTACATTATCCAGTGCCCGTGATCCAAATTACAAATCGGGAAGACCACACGCGCACTGAGACATGGGTCATAGAACACAAAAGCTCTATTAGAGCAAGGAGGAGAACTACCCTCTAGCAGCCCACTTTATTCAGCACCAACACGCAGTCAATGAACTAAAGATCTGGGCTATAGAGAAAATGCGGAAGAATGGGAGAGGAGGTGATTTTGACCTGTTCTTACTTCAAAAAGAGGGTAAATGGATCCATCTCCTAGACACTGTCGCCCCCAACGTATTAAACAAACAACTAGATCCTAACTTTTTTCTCTAGTATACACAATCCTTCTTAGACTGATCAGGCTTTTGTGTATTTCCTTGCTCTGCTGAGTTATTGATCATCGTCACAATGTGCCTTGCACGTTTTTTTTACCCACCCGTGCATGTACTGTATTTTACACGCAGCTCTGATAGAGTAATCCTTTACTCACCTCCTTTTTATACACTCCTACGCGATATTTTTCATGTTGCGTCTATACACTGACGTGATAATATTGTAGATGTGTTTTGTGTATAGTTATTTACCTGTCATGTGACATTTACCTGTCCTCACCTTTACTTCTAGAGAAGCGTCAGCTTCCATCCACAAAGCTGCTCGAGGAAGACTAGTAATCAGAACTCATTGCAGTTGTGTGTCCTGACTGCTCCTACATGTACAGTTGAAGTCGAAAGTTTACATACACCTTAGCCGATAGCTGATCATATTTCAACCACATCAAATATTAATCCAAGCCAAACTGAAATTTTATCAGAAACATGCTGGGGGATTTTCACAGCTTTCTATTTCCTTACAACCGATCAAACTGATGTCATTTGGAGCATTTTGTAAGGACAATTCATTCTATAAATGTATGACATTATTCTGGTGAGCACAGCTTTATTTAGTCTTCTAAGGCAAAATATAATGACAGAAGAGAAGCTGCAAGTTGTCTTATACATAGCCTATGAAAATGTCGGAAAATCTAAGCAGAAACATATCTGTATTAGGCACAAAAAAAATCCTGCACCCCCTGTCAAAAAAATCTTTCCATCTGAGTGTAGCCTACAGCGCAATTTCTATATTTACGGTTAGGGTCATGTGCAACCCTCAGATTTGGACTTTCTCACATATAGTCGGGGCGGTTCCAGATGGATTATTAGCTATTGCGGGTGGGTGCGGGTGAACAAACATCTAACCCGCGCACCACAAGTATTAATACTTTCTGAAGTTACTGTACAAATTAGCAACAGAATGATCCCCATCAATTTCAGTATATTCATTTTCAATGAATTAAAATGAATAGGCAATGGTCAATGCGGCCTCTGTAATGAACTCTAAATGTTTGACAACAGTGGGTTAATAACTGACCGACACTGCACTTACGGGAGGAATTTGCACCAGCTGAATGGGAAGCTGATTAGATATTAGACAGCCCACTTTGTGTTCTGAGTGCCATCCAAATTCTAATCCGTCTTAATTCATCTCCCTCTGATAGGCCTCCACTGTTCTGTTTTGCTCCACTGTCCTCTCTCTCATTTCAAATCAAAGTTTATTTGTCACTTGCACCGAATACAATAGATTTAGACCTTACAGTAAAATGCTTAGTTACAGGCTCTAACCAATAGTGCAAAAAAGGTATTAGGTGAACAATAGGAAATAAAGCAGTAAAAATATAGTGAAAAATAACAGTAGCGAGGCTATATACAGTAGTGAGGCTATAACAGTGGTGAGGCTACATACAGGCACCGGTTAGTCGGGCTGATTGAGGTAGTATGTAGATATGGTTAAAGTGACTATGCATATATGATAAACAGAGAGTAGCAGTAGCGTAAAAAGTGGGGTTGGCGGGTGGTGGGACACAATTCAGATAGCCCAGTTTAGCCAATGTGCGGGGACACTCATTGGTCAGTCCAATTGATGTATGTACATGAATGTATAGTTAGTGACTATGCATATATGATAAACAGAGAGTAGCAGCAGCGTAAAAGAGGGGTTTGTGGGGGGGGCACACTATGCAAATAGTCCGGGTAGCCATTTGGTTACCTGTTCAGGAGTCTTATGGCTTGGGGGTAAAAACTGTTGAGAAGCCTTTTTGTCATAGACTTGGCACTCCGGTACCCCTTGCCATGCGGTAGTAGAGAGAACAGTCTATGACTGGGGTGGCTGGGGTCTTGGACAATTTTTAGGGCCTTCCTCTGACACCACCTGGTGTAGAGATCCTGGATGGCAAGCAGCTTAGCCCCAGTGATGTACTGGGCCGTACGCATTACCCTCTGTAGTGCCTTGTGGTCGGAGGCCGAGCAATTGCCGTACCAGGCAGTGGTGCTCTCTCTCTATCTCGAGATGCCCAGTCTAAGCTCCTCTCTGTCCTGGTACCCCAATGGTAGAACCAGCTTCCCCCTGAAGCTAGGACAGCAGACTTCTTGATGATTTTCCAAAAACATCTAAAACCCTACTTCTTCAAAGAGTATCTTAAATAATCCCACAGCCCCCTCCACCACCTCCTCAACCCCCCACAAAAATACATTCCTTTTGTGAACTAACACTCACAGTAGGTTTTTTTAATCCCTTACTAACTCTGACTGCTGATAGCCACTTGGAGGAAAAATGTACTTACTATGACTGATGTGGTGGTCTCACCTAGCAATCTTAAGTTGAATGCACTAACTAATGCACTATCAGGGAGGCTACACTCAGGGGAGGCTACACTCAGGGGAGGCTACACTCAGGGGAGGCTACACTCAGGGCAGGCTACACTCAGGGCAGGCTACACTCAGGGGAGGCTACACTCAGGGAGGCTACACTCAGGGCAGGCTACACTCAGGGGAGGCTACACTCAGGGAGGCTACACTCAGGGCAGGCTACACTCAGGGGAGGCTACACTCAGGGAGGCTACACTCAGGGCAGGCTACACTCAGGGCAGGCTACACTCAGGGCAGGCTACACTCAGGGCAGGCTACACTCAGGGCAGGCTACACTCAGGGGCACAGGAGGCTGCTGAGGGGAGAACGGCTCATAATAATTGCCAGAACGAAGCAAATAAAATGGCATTAAACACCTGGAAACCATGTGTTATTATTATTATACTTATTTTTAATACTTTTACCCCTTTTTCATGATATCCAATTGGTACTTACAGTCTTATCCCATACTGCAAATTCCCTATGGACTCGGGAGAGGCGACGGTCGATAGCCATGCATCCTCCAAAACATGACCGTGCCAAGCCACACTGCTCGCTTAACCCGGAAGCCAGCCGCACCAATCCACCATCCAGCTGGCGACTGCAGTCAGCTTGCGCTAGAACGAAATGGGATGAGGAAATCCCGGCCAGCCAAACCCTCCCCTAACGACGCTGGTCCAATTGTACGCCGCCTCATGCGTCTCCCAGTCACTGCCGGTTGTGACACAGGCTGGGATCGAACCCGGGTCTGTAGTGACGCCTCAAGCATTGCGATTTAGTGCCTTCGACTGCTGCGCCACTCGGGAGGCAAGTAAAGCATGTGTTTGATGTATTTGATACCGTTCCACTTATTCCGCTCCACTCATTAACACAAGCCCGTTCTCCCCAATTAAGGTACCACCAACCTCCTGTGCTGAGGAGAGCACTAAAGGCGGTGGCTAACAATGCTAACAGACAGACTGTGTCCCAAGTGGCACCATGTTACCTAGGTATATAGTGCACTGCATTTGACCAGGGCCTATAGGGACTATATAAATACATTAATACATAAATATATATAGGCACTATATAGGAAAAAGGGTCCCATTATGGTCAGTCACAGATGCAAGGAAAAGAGTAGAGAGTGCAGTAGTGTAGGTGTGCAGATAACAATGCTAGCAGACAGTAAAGGACAGGAGTAGAGAGTGCAGTAGTGTAGGTGTGCAGATAACAATGCTAGCAGACAGTAAAGGACAGGAGTAGAGAGTGCAGTAGTGTAGGTGTGCAGATAACAATGCTAGCAGACAGTAAAGGACAGGAGTAGAGAGTGCAGTAGTGTAGGTGTGCAGCTAACAATGCTAGCAGACAGGAAATGACAGGAGTAGAGAGTGCAGTAGTGTAGGTGTGCAGCTAACAATGCTAGCAGACAGTAAATGACAGGAGTAGAGAGTGCAGTAGTATAGGTGTGCAGCTAACAATGCTAGCAGACAGGAAAGGACAGGAGTAGAGAGTGCAGTAGTGTAGGCGTGCAGCTAACAATGCTAGCAGACAGGAAAGGAAATGAGTAGAGAGTGCAGTAGTGTAGGTGTGCAGCTAACAATGCTAGCAGACAGGAAAGGACATGAGTAGAGAGTGCAGTAGTGTAGGTGAGCAGCTAACAATGCTAGCAGACAGTAAAGGACAGGAGTAGAGAGTGCAGTAGTGTAGGTGTGCAGATAACAATGCTAGCAGACAGGAAAGGACAGGAGTAGAGAGTGCAGTAGTGTAGGTGTGCAGCTAACAATGCTAGCAGACAGGAAAGGACAGGAGTAGAGAGTGGAGTAGTGTAGGTGTGCAGATAACAATGCTAGCAGACAGGAAAGGAGAGGAGTAGAGAGTGCAGTAGTGTAGGTGTGCAGCTAAACAATGCTAGCAGACAGGAAAGGACAGGAGTAGACAAGAGTTAGCACAGCTAGCGATTGAGTGTGACGGAGCCTAGCGACAGATTAGATTTGCCCGTGACAAGCCCACTTATCCTTGAAGGCAGGTGTGAAGAAAAGGCTGGCCTCGTGGGCACAAGTCACCGGCTGACACGCTGACAACACTCTCCTCCTTTTCCTCCTCTAGCAAACATTATGAAAGGAGAGGGGAGCATTTCTAGAGGGTTACTTTGGTTCAGGGTCAAAGATTTGACAGTGAAGATAACGTGGCGGCTGGCGGAGGGAAGAAGTGGTGGTTAAGGAGAAAGGGAGATACAGAGAGGGAGAAGGGAGAGAGCAAGACAGAGAGAGAGGAGGAAGAGGAAAGAAAGAGAAAACGAATGAGAGAAAGAGAAAGAGCGAGAGAGTGAAGTTTGTCAAGCCACCTCTCTCTGACCTCACCCATCATCTTATCAACTGTCACCCGCGGAGACGGTGGCAGTGACAGCAGAAGGGGACAACACATGAGGCATGAGGGCTCTGTAAAACACTCTAGGAGTGGGTCATACGACTGGGTTATGTGACAACCCTGCTGCCCTCACCGGGCCCGATTCAGAGTGAAGATCAAGCTTGCACAACTAGGACCTTTGCATGAAATCATTCATTGATGTCAATGGCAGACTTTGAGAAAATTCTAATTAAGAGCACGGATCTCATGTCAGAATACCACCCAGCATGCTCAGTCTCCCACCCTCTTGATGGTTTTCTTCTGGCTATGATACATTTATAGAGATAATAGAAACAGATTATTTTTACTTTTTCCCGCTGTGTGTCTTGAATCAGTTGTCTTCTACTCTCTATACTAATCTCATGAAAGCTCTTCTCCTGTCTTTTCTTACCCCAAGCATCGTTTGTGCAGTACTGTACAAATAGCACATGATGCATGTTAATGGAGCCCAATTAGTCTGATATGGAGAAGATATAGAAGAAGGAAATCATGGGAACGTTGTTGACATGAACATCAAATGAACTGTACCCTGTAGCTACCTCTCTATGATATGACAATGATTTACATGTTCCTTATTCTTTTTTTTGTCAGATTTATACATGTTTGATGAAGGTTTTTAGTTCACCTTTATTTAACCAGGTAGGCCAGTTGAGAACAAGTTCTCATTTACAATTGCGACTGCAAGATAAAGCAAATCAGTGCGACAAAAAAACAACACAGAGTTACACATGGAGTAAACAAACGTACAGTCAATAACACAATAGAAAAATCTATGTACAGTGTGTGCAAATGTAGAAGAGTATGGAGGTAAGGCAATACGTAGGCCATAGAGCATAAATAATTACAATTTAGCCATTAACACTGGAGTGATAGATGTGCAGATGATGATGTGCAAGTAGAGATACTGGGGTGCAAAAGAGCAAGAGAGTAAGTAATAATATGGAGATGAGGTCGTTGGGTGTGCTGTTTACAGATTGGCTGTGTATAGGTACAGTGATTGGTAAGCTATAGATGGTATAGATTGAGCAGAGGGTGAAGAAAATGACTTAAACTAACACTATTTCTAGATGAAAGCAGTAGCCTCATTGTAGTTATTACATGAACAAAGAATGGATTAATCTTGAATCAGTGGATTGTTCTGGAGGGAGGGAGTACTGTGCAGTAAGTATCACTACTTAGCAGATTGTTCTGGAGGGAGGGAGTACTGTGCAGTAAGTATCACTACTTAGCAGATTGGTCTGAAGGGAGGGAGTACTGTGCAGTAAGTATCACTACTTAGCAGATTGGTCTGAAGGGAGGGGGTACTGTACAGTAAGTATCACTACTTAGCAGATTGGTCTGAAGGGAGGGAGTACTGTACAGTAAGTATCACTACTTAGCAGATTGGTCTGAAGGGAGGGAGTACTATACAGTAAGTATCACTACTTAGCAGATTGGTCTGAAGGGAGGGAGCACTGTACAGTAAGTATCACTACTTAGCAGATTGGTCTGAAGGGAGGGAGTACTGTACAGTAAGTATCACTACTTAGCAGATTGGTCTGAAGGGAGGGAGTACTGTACAGTACGTATCACTACTTAGCAGATTGGTCTGAAGGGAGGGAGTACTGTACAGTATGTATCACTACTTAGCAGATTGGTCTGAAGGGAGGGAGTACTGTACAGTACGTATCACTACTTAGCAGATTGGTCTGAAGGGAGGGAGTACTGTACAGTACGTATCACTACTTAGCAGATTGGTCTGAAGGGACGGAGTACTGTACAGTACGTATCACTACTTAGCAGATTGGTCTGAAGGGAGGGAGTACTGTACAGTATGTATCACTACTTAGCAGATTGGTCTGAAGGGAGGGAGTACTGTACAGTACGTATCACTACTTAGCAGATTGGTCTGAAGGGACGGAGTACTGTACAGTACGTATCACTACTTAGCAGATTGGTCTGAAGGGAGGGAGCACTGTACAGTAAGTATCACTACTTAGCATTGGATTAGCACTCTGGTCTCTATTGATGTATTTGTCCAGACAGATTGACCTTCATTAGTTAAGGATTACTAGACTTTAGTCCTTAATGAAGTTTATAAAACTATAGACACAACCCATGAAACAACCCATGAAACAACCCATAAATCATCAGTTTGTGTCACTACCAGCAGCCACTCTATATAACCTAATACCACCCACTGGGTGACACATAGCCAAGTGGTTAATTAAGAGCATCGGGCCAGTATCCGAAGTCACTAGTTCAAATACCTGCGCCGACTAGGTGAAAAATCGATCCCATGTGCCCTTTTGCAAGGCACTTAATCCTAATTGCTCCTTCAATTCGATCTTGTTAAGAGCGTTTGCTAAATGACTAGAATGTAAAATATAACCCTTAATGCACTTGAAAGCTTATTAGCCTGTAGTACAGCACCAACGGTGTCTATGAAACAGACAACCCATATAACAACCTACGAAACAGACGACCCATAGAACAACCTACGAAACAGACGACCCATAGAACAACCTACGAAAAACATGACCCATAGAACAACCTACGAAACACACGACCCATAGAACAACCTACGAAAAACATGACCCATAGAACAACCTACGAAACACACAACCCATAGAACAAACCATGAAACACACGACCCATAGAAAAGCCTATGAAGCGCATGACTCACCAGTTAGTGTCACTCATGCGGTACATGTACAGTAAGATTTAATATAATCTTAAATCAACCCTAAATGTACGTTAAGGACATAGTCATCGGTTTGCCCGACTCATGCAGTAGATGTACTTTAGGACCACCATTTCATGAGTTTTGTGTGGTGCTAACAGTAGGTCTATAGTTCTCTGCTTTCTTTCAAGAAGGCAGGGATTGCCAACCCCCCTTCAGGAGAGTTACTGGGTATGCAGGCTGCTGCTTCCTGCTGTAACACTGCTCTTTCCCTTCTGAAGAGTTACTGGGTATGCAGGCTGCTGCTTCCTGCTGTAACACTGCTCTTTCCCTTCTGAAGAGTTACTGGGTATGCAGGCTGCTGCTTCCTGCTGTAACACTGCTCTTTCCCTTCTGAAGAGTTACTGGGTATGCAGGCTGCTGCTTCCTGCTGTAACACTGCTCTTTCCCTTCTGAAGAGTTACTGGGTATGCAGGCTGCTGCTTCCTGCTGTAACACTGCTCTTTCCCTTCTGAAGAGTTACTGGGTATGCAGGCTGCTGCTTCCTGCTGTAACACTGCTCTTTCCCTTCTGAAGAGTTACTGGGTATGCAGGCTGCTGCTTCCTGCTGTAACACTGCTCTTTCCCTTCTGAAGAGTTACTGGGTATGCAGGCTGCTGCTTCCTGCTGTAACACTGCTCTTTCCCTTCTGAAGAGTTACTGGGTATGCAGGCTGCTGCTTCCTGCTGTAACACTGCTCTTTCCCTTCTGAAGAGTTACTGGGTATGCAGGCTGCTGCTTCCTGCTGTAACACTGCTCTTTCCCTTCTGAAGAGTTACTGGGTATGCAGGCTGCTGCTTCCTGCTGTAACACTGCTCTTTCCCTTCTGAAGAGTTACTGGGTATGCAGGCTGCTGCTTCCTGCTGTAACACTGCTCTTTCCCTTCTGAAGAGTTACTGGGTATGCAGGCTGCTGCTTCCTGCTGTAACACTGCTCTTTCCCTTCTGGAGAGTTACTCGGTATGCAGGCTGCTGCTTCCTGCTGTAACACTGCTCTGAAAAGCACTGTATAAATCCCATGTATTATTATTTTTATTATTAATATTATTAGGAGGTATTCAGTAGAATTAGATGTTTGAGATTAGGGTTAGGTTGGAGCAAAATCCAGCTAGAGGTTAGCTCTCCAGGAGGAGGGTTGGTGTATGTCTTGACCCTCCCTTCCCTTCCTTTAGCTGGGGTAGAGAAAGAAAGAGAGGGGTACTGTGGAGGTAGTCACATTCACTGACGATGGTCCAACAGATGAAGCGTTTGTCTTTTTGTTTGTCCTCAATAAATGAAATAGCATAAAGGAATTTAGTAGAATCAAAACAAAAAAAATCTGTTTTGATTGCGGGATCTCTAATAAGGAATCTCATGGGGAAGGAGTGCCATCGCATACATGTTCACCATTGTCACAGTCCCAGAGTGCTTCACTCTCCTCTCCGCATGTGCCTGCCTGTCCTTTTATTAATAGTCCATCGCCGTGGCAGAGCGAAGGCACCCATAAACCCAGGGAGAAATGACGCCTGAAACAAGTGTTTAAAATGATGGGCGTTCATATGAAATCTACTCGAGTTTACCCAAGGGTAAAATTAGATGGAGAAAAAAAACAACCTAAAAGTGTTGAGAGCCTAGCTTCATGATGGCACAGGAGGGAAGAGAGATAGAGAGGTAGAAGTGGGAGCGAGAGAGACGGGAGCGAGCGCGAGAGAGCGAGAGAGGGGGAGCGCGAGAGAGAGAGCAAGCGCGAGAGAGAGAGAGAGAGAGCGAGAAAGGGGGAGCGCGAGAGAGAGAGCAAGCGCAAGAGCGAGAGAGGGGGAGCACGAGAGAGAGAGCAAGCGCGAGATAGAGAGAGCAAGCACGAGAGAGCGCGCGAGCTCTCGCCAGCGCAAGCCAGGGAGAGAGAGGGAGAGATTGTGATTGAGAGAAAGGTACTATGAACTGAAACTCAGGGAAACTTTTAAAGAACTGATGTAAAAGCTTCTAGAATAACCTTTCTCCCGCTCTTAATTTCACGTGACCCTTAGGTGTGTCCCAAATGGCCCACTATTCCCTTTAATAGTGCACTACTTTTGACCTTAGCCCAAGTCAATTCCCCTCAGTAAGGCTGTCAGGGTTTCAGCGGGAGAGATAAGATATACCAATATACCTGAAAAACAAGAGATGACCAGATATCATTTGACTCTTATTCACCATGATATATAGTGTTCAAAACATTAGGAACACCTTCCGAATATTGAGTTGCCCCCCCTCCCCCATGTCTTCTCCCTTTCATCAACACAGATTGAAGTGGATTTAACATCTATAATGGATCACAGCTTTTACCCGGTCAGTCCAGTCTATATCATGGAAAGAGCAGGTGTTCCTAATGTTTTGTAAACTCAGTGTAAATATGATTAAGCACAACGTAACTGCACGGCACTGCTTGGAATAAGAGGAGAGGTTATTGTAAGATATTTCTCTCGCTCTCTCATATGCGCTGGTGCACTGAGACTGCATTGAAATGCAATCCCTGTGCTTCACCCCCCCCCCCCCCCCCCATCCTCTGCTTCTCCCAAGGAGGAGCCAAATGGAATCAGAGATTCCACCCACTCTTGTCAGTTGAGATTTAAATAAATGGTCCTCTTTAAAGATAATTTATCCTAATGTGTCCCTGGCGAGGGGTTCATTTGTTTGGCAATTTGCAACTGGGGTAACAGCAAAGGGTCTGTGGGGGAAGGAGGGTGAGAGAGGGGGGGCATAGGTAGAGTAGGGAACAGAGTGAGGGACGGGGAATGAGGTGGGAGAAGGTGGCATAGGGAGAGTAGGGAACAGAGTGAGGGACGGGGAATGAGGTGGGAGAAGGTGGCATAGGGAGAGTAGGGAACAGGGTGAGGGATTGGGAACGAGATGGGAGAAGGGTCAGGTAAGTGAGGATAAGAAATGGTGAGTAGGGAACGGGGGAGGAGGGAGATAAGGAAGGTAAGTGCTGAAGGGGGAACATAGGGATGATCTCAATTGCATACACCTCGCGTCCTCTCTACTCGTCTCCTACTCAAAACCCATTAGATGAAAAAGTCAGAAGTCCCTTCCCTCTGACCTTCTCCACCAATATGTTTTGTAAAGGAGGCGAGGAGAGAGCAGAAGCAATTGAGATTCTCCCATGGAGAGCAAGGATGGGTGAAGTGGAGGGGGGGGGGGGGGTTACTTCAGGTGAGTGTGAGATCTGTTCTTGTTCTCCTTGTTGTGAAGTAATGGAGCGAACAGGACTACTTAGACTGCAGTGAACGGACACAGGCCTAGCGGACACAGGTCTTTAGTAGGATTGATTGTGGTAAAGAGGTGTGGAGAGATATGCCCTAGTTATACACTGTCACCTACCATGTTGTTTATTATCTAAATACAATAGCTAGATAAAGGTAAATAAAAAGAAATACATCTGTGCCTGCATGGGATTACTCTAGGTCTATGTGCTGGTTTTACTGTACACTCTTTTAACAAGAAATATACAGTACCAGTCAAATGTATGGACCCACCTACTCATTCCAGGGTTTTTCTTTATTTTTACTATTTTAGAATAATAGTGAAAATATCAAAGTTATGAAATAACACATAAGGAATCATGTAGTAACCAAAAAAGTGCTTAACAAATCAAAATATTTTTTACATTTGACATTCTTCAAAGGAGCCACCTTTTGACTTGATAACAGCTTTGCACACTCTTGGCATTCTTTCAACCAGCTTCATTCCAGTCCCCTGGAATGCATTTAAATTAAAGATGTGCTTGTCAAAAGTTAATTTGTGGAATTTCTTTCCTTCTTAATGAGATTGCCAATCAGTTGTGTTGGGACAAGGTAGGGGTGGTATACAGAAGATAGCCCTATTTGGTAAAAGACCAAGTCCATATTATGGCAAAAACAGCTCAAATAAGGTCAGTCAGTCAATCCGGAAAAATGAAAGAATTTAGAAAGTTTCTTCAAGTGCAGTCACAAAAACCATCAGGCGCTCTGATGAAACTGGCTTTCATGAGGACCGCCACAGGAAAGAGATACACGCCTCAGAAACTGCAGGCCAAATAAAAGCTTCACAGAGTTCAGGTAAGAGACATCTCAACATCAACTGTTCAGAGGAAACTGTGACTCAGGCCTTCATGGTCAATTTTCTGCAATGAAACCACTGCTAAATGACACCAATAATAAGAAGAGACTTTCTTGGGCCAAGAAACATGAGCAATGGACATTAGACTGGTGTAAATCTGTCCTTTGGTCTGAAGAGTCCAAATTTGAGATTTTTTTGTTCCACGTCTTTTTGAGACGCAGCGCAGGTGAACGGATGATCTCTGCATGTGTGGTTACCACCGTGAAGCAATAGGACAAAGAACACTTCTGCGAGCAGGCCTTTCTAATCGACCTGGCCCAGGTATCCTGGAAGGATATTGACCTCATCCCGTCAGTTGAGGATGCCTGGTCATTCTTTAAAAGTAACTTCCTCACCATCTTAGATAAGCATGCTCCGTTCAAAAAATGCAGAACTAAGAAGAGATATAGCCCTTGGTTCACTCCAGACCTAACTGCCCTCAACCAGCACAAAAACATCCTGTGACGGACTGCAATAGCATCGAATAGTCCCCGCGATATGCAACTGTTCAGGGAAGTCAGGAACCAATACAAGCAGTCAGTCAGGAAAGTAAAGGTCAGCTTCTTCAAGCAGAGATTTGCATCCTGTAGCTCTAACTCCAAAAAGTTCTGGGACACTGTAAAGTCAATGGAGAACAAGAGCACCTCCTCCCAGCTGCCCAGTGCACTGAGGCTAGGTAACACGGTCACCACCGATAAATCCATGATTATCGAAAACTTCAACAAGCATTTCTCAACGACTGGCCATGCCTTCCCCCTGGCTACTCCAACCTCGGCCAACAAAATTAAAAATCTGTATGTCTGCAGGGGGATGCTCCGCTCTGTGAAGATTTATGCTACAATATTGCATCCAGGATATTTTAGGTCAGAAATTATAGCCACCTAACATGTCAAATTTAGATATCCTAGCTAAACCTGAGGTATGTACATAAAACTGAGGGGGATACTCCTTCGTGAGACCCATGTTTAGGTGGCAAACTCACTGACACATCACTGTAATCCACACAGATTAATAATCTATCCCCCTAGAGTCTAAACCTGCTCTAAATCAGGAGGGGCAGTTCTACAAAAACATATGTATATAGAATTGTTATCATAAGGTCATACCAAAGATCATTTTGATATTTTATTTATTTTTGTGTTTTTCTATTTTATTTGTTTATTTTTCTATTCTTATTTATTTATTACTATAATTTTGTGAAATGTATCATTTAAAAAAAGAATGCTCCCCTTTTTCATGATATCCAATTGGTAGTTACAGTCTTGTCCCATCCCTGCAACTCCCGTACGTACTCGGGAGAGGTGAAGGTCGAGAGCCATGCATCCTCCGAAACATGACCCTGCCAAGTAGGACTTCTTCTTGACACTGCTTACTTAACCCTGAAGCCAACTGCACCAATGTGTCGAAGGAAACACCATAAAACCGGCGACCGCAGTAAGCGTGTGTTGTGGAAGAATCAGAATTTGTTGGTAACATATGTAAGATGTTTTATATTCATCAAAAGTGTGTAAATTACTTCTCATCAAGAATGTTATTTTTGTATAATACTGTGGCAGGGTTTGCAGTATCTGTTCTATGTCAAGACTAAGTTGCATGGCCGCAGAGAGGGGAGAGGTCAAAGTATCATCATGTGTAAACATATCTCTTGGCTCCACAATGTCTGTGTGCCAGTCAGTGTGTCTCTGTGATCTTGTCAAGATAGGATTGGTTGTATTTAGAGTTGGTTGTATCTAAATGACAATTTGATATATGCCTGTTGATATGGACGGTTGGTTAATGGTTCTGGGGTTTGAGAAAGGAGACAAAGCTGAACGATGAATTATGCCGATGCTGTCTTATCCTGTGTGTGTCTTTGCTATAAAGGACCTCATTTGAAATGTGGAAGGGGCTCTCAGAGAATTCATGGTTAGACACTGAATTGCCTGAGAGTCACAGGATTGTGATAGAGCTCATATAATTAAAAGATGGACTTTGAAAACTAACTCTGACTTGTGTTGTGGTTTGCTCCCATGATTTGGTAAATAGAGGAAATTTCCACGACACGTGTAAGCGCGTATGCACCCGGCCCGCCACAAGGAGTCGCTAGAGAGCGATGGCACAAGGACATCTCGGCCGGCCAAATCCTCCCCTAAACCGGACTACGCCGTGCCAATTGTGCGCCTCCTCAGGGATGTCCCGGTCACGGCTGGCTGCAACACAGCCTGGGATCGAACCCGGGTCTGTAGTGACACCAGTAACACTGATGCAGTGCACTAGACAGCTTTGCCTCTAGGGAGGCCTTGATTTTGAACTTTAAGACCCCTTGAAGTATGAAAAAAACAATACAAAAATAATGGATGACAATCTATTTTTGGCCTTACTGCTTTTAGGCCATACAAACACATATCATTTGTTTTATTTAACCCTTATTTGACTAGACAAGTCAGTTAAGAACAAATTCTTATTTACAATAACAGCTTACCCCGGCGATGCTGGGCCAATTGTTCGCCGCACCTATGGGACTCCCAATCACGGCTGGATGTGATGCAGCCTGGATTCAAACCAGGGACTATAGTGACACCTTTTTTTTCCAACTGGTACTGGGGGACCTCCAGACGAATATTGTTCATGAGAGTCTCACCTTTCCACAGAAGGGTATATTAGTCTGTAGTCCAAACTGTTCAGACGCTACAGACAGAAGATGGCCAAACCTCAATTTGCATATGTATTCACCCGCTTTGCTATGAGGCCCCTAAATAATATCTGGTGCAACTAATTACCTTCAGAAGCCACATAACTAGCTAAATAAAGTCAACCTGTGTGCAATCTAAGTGTCACATGATCTGTTACATGATCTCAGTATAAATACAGTGCCTTGCGAAAGTATACGGCCCCCTTGAACTTTGCGACCTTTTGCCACATTTCAGGCTTCAAACATAAAGATATGAAACTGTATGTTTTTGTGAAGAATCAACAACAAGTGGGACACAATCATGAAGTGGAACGACATTTATTGGATATTTCAAACTTTTTTAACAAATCAAAAACTGAAAAATTGGGCGTGCAAAATTATTCAGCCCCCTTAAGTTAATACTTTGTAGCGCCACCTTTTGCTGCGATTACAGCTGTAAGTCACTTGGGGTATGTCTCTATCAGTTTTGCACATCGAGAGACTGACATTTTTTCCCATTCCTCCTTGCAAAATAGCTCGAGCTCAGCTTGGATGGATGGAGAGCATTTGTGAACAGCAGTTTTCAGTTCTTTCCACAGATTCTCGATTGGATTCAGGTCTGGACTTTGACTTGGCCATTCTAACACCTGGATATGTTTATTATTGAACCATTCCATTGTAGATTTTGCTTTATGTTTTGGATCATTGTCTTGTTGGAAGACAAATCTCCGTCCCAGTCTCAGGTCTTTTGCAGACTCCATCAGGTTCTCTTCCAGAATGGTCCTGTATTTGGCTCCATCCATCTTCCCATCAATTTTAACCATCTTCCCTGTCCCTGCTGAAGAAAAGCAGGCCCAAACCATGATGCTGCCACCACCATGTTTGACAGTGGGGATGGTGTGTTCAGCTGTGTTGCTTTTACGCCAAACATAACGTTTTGCATTGTTGCCAAAAGTTCAATTTTGGTTTCATCTGACCAGAGCACCTTCTTCCACATATTTGGTGTGTCTCCCAGGTGGCTTGTGGCAAAATTTAAACAACACTTTTTATGGATATCTTTAAGAAATGGCTTTCTTCTTGCCACTCTTCCATAAAGGCCAGATTTGTGCAATATACGACTGATTGTTGTCCTATGGACAGAGTCTCCCACCTCAGCTGTAGATCTCTGCAGTTCATCCAGAGTGATCATGGGCCTCTTGGCTGCATCTCTGGTCAGTCTTCTCCTTGTATGAGCTGAAAGTTTAGAGGGACGGCCAGGTCTTGGTAGATTTGCAGTGGTCTGATACTCCTTCCATTTCAATATTATCGCTTGCACAGTGCTCCTTGGGATGTTTAAAGCTTGGGAAATCTTTTTGTATCCAAATATGGCTTTAAACTTCTTCACAACAGTATCTCGGACCTGCCTGGTGTGTTCCTTGTTCTTCATGATGCTCTCTGCGCTTTTAACGGACCTCTGAGACTATCACAGTGCAGGTGCATTCATACGGAGACTTGATTACACACAGGTGGATTGTATTTATCATCATTAGTCATTTAGGTCAACATTGGATCATTCAGAGATCCTCACTGAACTTCTGGAGAGAGTTTGCTGCACTGAAAGTAAAGGGGCTGAATAATTTTGCACGCCCAATTTTTCAGTTTTTGATTTGTTAAAAAAGTTTGAAATATCCAATAAATGTCTTTCCACTTCATGATTGTGTCCCACTTGTTGTTGATTCTTCACAAAAAAATACAGTTTTATATCTTTATGTTTGAAGCCTGAAATGTGGCAAAAGGTCGCAAAGTTCAAGGGGGCCGAATACTTTCGCAAGGCACTGTAAATACACACACACACACACACACACACACACACACACACACACACACACACACACGCACACCTGTTCTGAAAGGCCCCAGAGTTTGCAACACCACCAAGCAAGGGGCACCACCAAGCAAGCGGCACTATGAAGACCAAGGAGCTCTCCAAACAGGTCAGGGACAACGTTGTGGAGGAGTATAGATCAGGGTTGGGTTATAAAAAATATCAGAAACTCTGAACATCGAACAGAGCACAACTAAATTCATTATTAAAAAATGTAAAGAATATGGCACCACAACAAACATGCCAAGAGAGAGCCGCCCACCAAAACTCATGGACCATGCAAGGAGGGCATTAATCAGAGGCAACAAAGAGACCAAAGATAACCCTGAAGGAGCTGCAAAGCTCCACAGTGGAGATTGGAGTATCTGTCCTAAGGACCACTAAGTCGTACACTCCACAGAGCTGGGCTTCATGGAAGAGTGACCAGAAAAAAGCCATTGCTTAAAAATAAAAAATAGTTTGTTGTTCACCAAAAGGAATGTGGGAGACTCCCCAAACATATGGAAGAAGGTACTCTGGTCAGATGAGACTAAAATTGAGTTTTTTAGCCATCAAGGAAAACGCTACGTCTGGCGCAAACCCGACACCTCTCATTATCCCGAGAAAACCATCCCCACAGCGAAGCATGGTGGTGGCAGCGTCATGCCGTGGGGATGTTTTTCATTGGCAGGGACTGGGAAACTGGTCAGAATTGAAGGAATGATGGATGACCTAGTCAAAGCCCAGTCCTCAATCCACTTGAGAATCTGTGGTATGACTTAAAGGTTGTTGTACACCAGCGGAACCCATCCAACTTGAAGGAGCTGTAGCAGTTTTGCCTTGAAGAATGGGCAAAAATCCCAGTGGCTAGATGTGCCAAGCTTATAGAGACATACCCCAAGAGACTTGCAGCTGTAATTCCTGCAAAAGGTGGCTCTAAAAAAAAATTTTTTTTTTTTTTTTGGGGGGGGGGGGGTGAATAGTTATGCACGCTCAAGTTCTGTTTTTTTGTCCTATTTCTTGTTTGTTTCACAATAAAACATATTTTGCATCTTCAAAGTGGTAGGCATGTTATGTAAATCAAATGATACAAACCCCCCAAAATGTATTTTAATTCCAGATTGTAAGGCAACAAAATAGGAAAAATGCCAAGGGGGGTGAATGCTTTCGCAAGACAAACACATCTCTAGCTTAAACTGATGGATTTTGTTATTAGGCTAATTAGATTTCCGCGGGGAGCGGACTTCGACCTTAGGTTAATGGTATATTGGCTCCAACATATCCTGCCCGATAATCACCAGCTGTCAAACTGCGACTCATCGCACCACAGCAGAGGATCAGCCCTCCAGACAGGTAACTGTGGCAACCTACTGCTGGAGTACGTCTTCCTTCCAGAAGGCCTAACACACTTAGGTACTACATATAATCAGTCCTTTCCTCTTCAATTAAGAAAAGACGAAGTGGTGCCATCCATTCATCCCGCTAACTCTTCCTTTCAGAGACAGACAGGTCACCGTATCAACTCAACCACTGCCAGAGCTGCTACTGTGACTGCTATTACATTTGTCCTTAATTAAATGCCCTGGAAACGAAGCAGTGATGCCATACATCCTTCGCTTGCTTCCTTTATTTATCCACCCACCCACCCATCTAACCCTTTTCCTTAACTGAAAAAAATCCACACAAAAACTCTATTGGTATTTGTTTCATTCATCCATTGTTGATACAGTCCCAAAAATGTTTTGCATGATAGCAGGTTTTGCATAAATACAGCAGGTATGATGCATTTTATCAACAATTTCCTTTTAGTCAGGTATTAAAGGCCCAGTGCAGTCAAAAACTTGATATTCCTATATTTTATACAATTTGCCACACTGTGAGGTTGGAATAATACTGTGAAATTGTGAAAATTATGATAATGCCCTTTTAGTGTAAAAGCTGTTCGGAAAGACTGCCTGAGATTTTAGCCTGTTTGGTGGATTGAGGATTTGGCCTGCCTTGTGACATCGCCAAGATGTAAACGACTTAATAGACCAATCAGAAAGTTCCAAACCTCTGTCAATAAAGCTAATTTTCAGTTTCTCCCATCCCTCTCAGACCACTCACAGACAGTCCTAATGAAATTCTTGCATGAGAAATTGCTCTTTTCTAAGAAGCTATTTAAAGTTATTTTGGACCATTTTATCTCAAAACAATCACAGTAAGGTATTTAATTTAGGGATAGGGGGCAGCATTTTCACTTTGGATGAATTGCGTGCCCATAGTGAACTGCCTCCTACTCTGTCCCATATGCTAATATATGCATATTATTATTACTATTGGATAGAAAACACTGAAGTTTCTAAAATTGTTTGAATTATGTCTGTGAGTATAACATAACTCATATGGCTGGCAAACTTCCAAACAGGAAGTGTAAATTCTGGGGCTGGTTGATTTTCAACTCATCGCCTATTTACATCCCAGTAAGATATGGATCTGTTCGCACTTCCTACGCCTTCCACTAGATGTCAACAGTCAGTAGAACGTGGAATGAAGCCACTAGTGTGATGTGTGACCGGATGGCAGCTATTTGAGTCAGTGGTCTGGCAGAATGCCAGTTCCTGGTCAGGTGCATTACTCATGATATCGCCATGCGTTCCATTACTCTGTAGACAAAAACGAATGCTCCGGTTGGAACGTTATTGGATATATATGATAACAACATCCTGAAGATTGATTCTCTACTTAATTTGACCCATTTTTTTGACCTGGAATATAACTTTTTGAAGTTTTCGTCTGGACCGGCGCCAGCGTTTGGACATGTGAACTAAACGTGCTAGCAAAAGTAGCTAATTGGACACTAGTAATGGACATTATCGAACAAAACAACGATTTATTGCGGAACTAGGATTCCTGGCACTGCATTCTGATGAAAGATCCTCAAAGGTAAGGGAATATTTATGATGTAATTTCGTATTTCTGTTGACTCCAACATGGCGGAGAAATGTTGTGTACTTCTGAGCGCCGTCTCAGATTATTGCATGGTATGCTTTTTCCTAAAGTTGAAAAAAAATCTAACACAGCGGTTGCATTAAGAACAAATGTATCTTTAATTAAACGTAAAACATGTATCTTTCATCAAAGTTTACGATGAGTATTTCTGTTATATGACGTGGCTCTCTGTAATTACTCTGGATATTTTGGAGGCATTTCTGAATATGGCACCAATGTAAACCGAGATTTGTCATCAAAGTTTATGATGAGTATTTCTGTTATATGACGTGGCTCTCTGGGCGGCAGGGTAGCCTAGTGGTTAGAGCGTTGGACTAGTAACCGGAAGGTTGCGAGTTCAAACCCCCGAGCTGACAAGGTACAAATCTGTCGTTCTGCCCCTGAACAGGCAGTTAACCCACTGTTCCCAGGCCGTCATTGAAAATAAGAATGTGTTCTTAACTGACTTGCCTGGTTAAAAAAAAAAAAAAAAAAAAAAAAAAAAAAAAAAAAAAAAAAAAAAAAAAAAAAAAAAAAAAAATTACTCTGGATATTTTGGAGGCATTTCTGAATATGGCACCAATTTAAACCGAGATATGTGGATATAAAGATGCACATTATCGAAAAAAACATAAATGCATTGTGTAACATGATGTCCTATGAGTGTCATCTGATGAAGATTATCAAAGGTTAGTGATTACTTTTATCTCTTTTTCTGCTTTGTGAGCAGAAATAGCTGGGAAAAATGGCTGGGAAAAATGGCTGTGTGTTTTTTGGATTTGGTGGTGATCTAACATAATCATATGTTGTGTTTTCACTGTAAAGCATTTTTCAAATCAGACACGATAGGTAGATTAACAAGATGTGTATCTCTCATTTGATGTATTGGACTTGTTAATGGGTGAAAGCTACATATCTCAAAAAAATATTTTTAAATTTCCCGTGCTGCCTTTTCAGTGGAATGTTGTGTAGGGGTTCCGCTAGCGGAACGTGTGTCCTAGACAGGTTATAGGGCTAGGCGTCCCGTCAGCGGGTCACCTGTGGACAATTTCCGGTGAAATTGGAGAGCGAGCAATTCAAATAAATAATCGTAAAAATGATGGATATTAAACATCTAGGTACATACAAGTGTCTTATTTCGGTTAAAAGCTTAAATTAGTGTTAATCTAACGGCATTGTCCAATTTAAAATAGGCTTTACAGTGAAAGCATGCCATGCGATTGTTTAAGGACGGCGCCCCAAAATAAAATTTTCAACCAGCACAGGCTTCATAAAATCACAAATAGCGATTAAATAATCACTTACTTTTTGAAAATGTTTCTCTGATTTGCAATCCAAATGGTTCCAGCTATAACATGCATGTTCGTTTTGTTAGATCAAATCCTTCCCAAAAAGTCTGTTTAGTTGGCGCCATTGATTTGAGTTCAACATGCAGACAAAATAATCCGAAATGCTACCCCTAAACTTTGTTAAAACAAGTCAGACTATGTTTCGATTTAATCCTCAGGTACCCTAAAATTAATTAAACAATAATATTTCATACGGAAAGAAGAAGAATAGAAAAGTAAAATTAGCAAGTGCGAGTCCTCTTCGTCGCGCACCCACAAATTGATTTTCCACTGTCTCTTTGTTCCAAAACTCTAAATTCTTACTCATTTGGGAAGAAACAAGTCTGAAACCTTGAACGAAGACTGTTGACATCTAGTGGAAGCCATATGAATTGCAATCTGGGAGCTGGAATTGCATAGGACCCATAGCTTTTCATTGTAAGAGCACAGGATCTCAAAAAAATACAATTCTGGTTGGTTTATCTTTGGATTTTCTCCTACCATATCAATTGGGTTATAGTCTCATGCATTATTTTAACATTTCTACAAACTTCAAAGTGTTTTCCATCCAATGGCCCCAATTATATGCTTATCCTGGCTTCTGGACCTGAGTAACAGGTAGTTTACTTTGGGCACGTCAGGCATTCGGAAATTCAGAAAAAAGTACCCTAGCCCTAACAAGTTTTACTTGTTACCCAGAAATGTATAAAAATGCGGAAAGAAGTATGAAGTTGGACCTTTAAGTATATAACTTGACTCAATCTTCCATCACTTCTTTAATTAGCCATTTGTCCTTGAGAAGAAGAGGTGATGCCATTCATCCCCCTATCCATCCATTGGTTACCTCCATCCCTCCCTTTACTTTCAGTAAGGCAATCTGGCCCTGGCCCTAAGCAAATACATATAATCATAACTGTATTTTACGTCATACTATTTCCATGAGTGTGAACCAATGTCTGATTCCATGCATGAGGTGAGAGCCCAGCGTGACTTTGGCTATTTGATAATGCTCACAGGACCGTGATTTGAACAAAGAACCAACCAAGAGAGCATCAATTGAGTTCAACTAATGTTGTGAGTATTAATGAAATGTGCTTGGCTCTTCCTAGTGATTGGAGCCATTTTACTCATAATGCTTTGAGTGAGTGGATCTGAGTGGGACAGGACATGGGAGAGAGGGACAACTATTATTTGAGTCAGTGGTCTGGCAGAATGCCAGTTCCTGGTCAGGTGCATTACTCATGATATCGCCATGCTTTCCATTACTCTGTAGACAAAAACGAATGCTCCGGTTGGAACGTTATTGGATATATATGATAACAACATCCTGAAGATTGATTATCTACTTAATTTGACCCATTTTTTTGACCTGGAATATAACTTTTTGAAGTTTTCGTCCGAGTTCGCCTGGACCGGCGCCAGTGTTTGGACATGTGAACTAAACGTGCTAGCAAAAGTAGCTAATTGGACACTAGTAATGGACATTATCGAAACAAAACAACGATTTATTGCGGAACTAGGATTCCTGGCACTGCATTCTGATGAAAGATCCTCAAAGGTAAGGGAATATTTATGATGTAATTTCGTATTTCTGTTGACTCCAACATGGCGGAGAAATGTTGTGTACTTCTGAGCGCCGTCTCAGATTATTGCATGGTATGCTTTTTCCTAAAATTGAAAAAAAATGGGAGATGGGAAGTAAGTATCACTGCATAACCACAGCTAAACTCAGGTTGCATCCAAATTGGTACCCTATTTCCTATATAGTGCAATACTTTTGACCGGAGCCATTGGGTCCCAGTTTGGACGTAACCACATTGGCTACATTGCAAGAAAAGTTTCTGGATGGATGGGTGAGGGGATACAGTGATGCATGTCATGATGACGCATGCCAAGTAGGATAAAAGTGTTAATAAATATGTGCTAATGCAGTCATGAATATCAAAATGTGCATATAGTATTGTCACAAATTGGTGGCTTTGACTAATTAGTGATTCCTAACCTTTTATTTTGTGCTATGAACTGTGTCAGATTGTCAGTCCTTGTTGTCTTTTGAGAAAAGTGAATAGACTGTAATGATTAGAGGAAAAAAGGGACAATAAAGGCCCCATTCCTCCTGTATCTCAAATTAACAATGATTAGAGGTAGCCTGAGAAGTGCCTAATGCTTTGAAACTTGAACTTAAAAAAATAAAAACATTTGGGGGTCGGTAAATCAGATCTCATTTAAAAAATGTAAAGAAAATGTTTTGAAGAGTCCAATCATGCAAAAATCGGTTGACTCTAATGTGAGTGAACATTTGCTCTTTTGGCTGGTCTATAGACTCTTCATAAATGATAACAAGAAAACAGCAGCCAGCTGTAATAACCTATACTGACAAAATGAAATCATGTTTTCATTCGAACACAAGCCTGTGTGAGTGAGCATTTGCTCTTTTGGCTGGGACCAATGAGGACAGAGCAAGGTCGCTGCTGTAACACTGAAAGGTAATGCCACTATGTTTTATGAACGTTATTCCATTTCTCTGGGTCAGGCAATAATGCATTTCACGGCTCACGGACCTTTCCTAACGGGAATTGGGTGGGGCGGTAGGGGTGTGTGTGTGTGTGAGAAGGGCAAAAAATACATTGAGTGTTTACTTCTCTGTTTGTTTAATGTCTCCACAGAAAGCAATTCCACCGCTTGGTGAACCCAGAGATGGGTCCCGAGAGTTGCGTTTCTAAAAACTCAGAGTGGGCCATATCGACGCTTCCACACACGCTGCATGGACTTTCTGTCGCCACCACCACTGAGGTAAGCTCTGTAACTCTGTCATCTGCCTCTCCAAAGGAATACACAGACATATTGGTTAGGTCCCAAGTGGCACTCTTTTCTGTATATTGGGCTCTGGTCAAAATCAGTGCACTAGGTAGGTAATAGAATGCCATTTGGGACAGAGACCATGCCTTTGTGTCAATGTCTATGCTGACGCAAAGCCGGAGAGAGGGAAGGATGGAGGGATCGAAGGATGGGGGAATGGGGGGATGGAAAATGAAGGGATAGAGAGATGGAAGGAGATTAAAGAGGAATAAGAAATCATTGAAAATATCAATATTGAGGAAGCAGGATATATGGAGAGGAGGAGGGGTTGGGTCTGACAGCCAAGCAGACATGACCGAGCAATTCTGTTCCCTTACAGAAGTGCATAAGTGCATCGAGGGCGTCGTCCCACAGTGACTGTGTGTACATACCCCAACCAGAAGCCATGGGTTACAGGCAACATTGTCACTGAGCTAAAGGGTAGAGCTGCCGCTTTCAGGGTGCGGGACTCTAACCCAGAAGCTTACAAGAAATCCCGTTATGCCCTGCGACGAACCATCAAATAGGCAAAGTGTCAATACAGGGCTAAGATTGAATCATACTACACCGGCTCCGACGCTTGACTTCCATGCTCGCATCGAGGCAAGCAACACTGAGGCATGCATGAGCGCATCAGCTGTTCCGGATGACTGTGTGATCATGCTCTCCATAGCCGACGTGAGTAAGACCTTTAAACAGGTCAACATACACAAGGCTGCGGAGCCAGATGGATTACCAGGACGTTTGCTCCGGGCATGTGCTGACCAACTGGCAGGTGTCTTCAGTGACATTTTCAACATGTCCCTGATTGAGTCTGTAATACCAACATGTTTCAAGCAGACCACCATAGTCCCTGTGTCCGAGAACACAAAGGCATCCTGCCTAAATGACTACAGACCCGTAGCACTCACGTCCGTAGCCATGAAGTGCTTCGAAAGGCTGGTAATTGCTCACATCAACACCATTGTTCCAGAAACTCTAGACCCATTCCAATTTGCAAACCGCACAAACAGATCCACAGATTATGCAATCTCTATTGCACTCCACACTGCCCTTTCCCACCTGGACAAAAGGAACACCTATGTGAGAATGCTATTCATTGACTACAGCTCAGAGTTCAACACCATAGTACCCTCAAAGCTCATCACTAAGCTAAGGAACCTGGGACTAAACACCTCCCTCTGCAAATGGATCCTGGACTTCCTGACAGCCGCCCCCAGATGGTGAGGGTAGGTAGCAACACATCTGCCACGCTGATCCTCAACACTGGAGCTCCCCAGGGGTGCGTGCTTAGTACCCTCCTGTACTCCCTGTACACCCACGACTGCATGGCCAGGCACGACTCCAACACCATCATTAAGTTTGCAGACGACACAACAGTGGTAGGCCTGATCACCGACAACGATGAGACAGCCTATAGGGAGGAGGTCAGAGACCTGGCCGGGTGGTGCCAGAATAACAACCTATCCCTCAACGTAACCAAGACTAAGGAGATGATTGTGGACTACAGGAAAAGGAGCACCGAGCACACCCCCATTCTCATCAATGGGGCTGTAGTGGAGTAAGTTGAGAGCTTCAAGTTCCTTGGTGTCCACAATAACAAAAAAATTGAATGGTCCAAACACACCAAGACAGTCGTGAAGAGGGCACGACAAAGCCTATTCCCCCTCAGGAAACTAAAAAGATTTGACATGGGTCATGAGATCCTCAAAAGGTTCTACAGCTGCAACATCGAAAGCATCCTGACCGGTTGCTTCACCTCCTGGTACGGCAATTGCTCGGCCTCCGACTGCAAGGCACTTCAGAGGGTAGTGCGCACGGCCCAGTACATCACTGGGGCAAAGCTGCCTGCCATCCAGGATCTCCATACCAGGCGGTGTCAGAGGAAGGCCCTAAAAATGGTCAAAGACCCCAGCCACCCCAGTCTCTCTACTACCGCATGGCAAGCGGTACCGGAATACCAAGTCTAGGACAAAAAATCTTCTCAACAGTTTTTTTCCCAAAGCCATGAGACTGCTGAACAGGTAACCAAATGGTTACCCAGACTATTTGCATTGTGTGCCTACCCAACCCCTCTTTTACGCTGCTGCTACTCTCTGTTTAGCATATTGATCTATTGATCTCATCCCGTCAGTAGAGGATGCCTGGATATTTTTTTTAAATGCCTTCCGAACCATCTTAAATAAACATGCACCATTCAAGACATTTAGAACCAGGAACAGATATAGCCCTTGGATCTCCCCAGACCTGACTGCCCTTAACCAACACGAAAACATCCTATGGCGTTCTGCATTAGCATCGAACAGCCCCCGTGATATGCAGCTGTTCAGGGAAGCTAGAAACCATTATACACAGGCAGTTAGAAAAGCCAAGGCTAGCTTTTTCAAGCAGAAATTTGCTTCCTGCAACACTAACTCAAAAAAGTTCTGGGACACTGTAAAGTTCATGGAGAATAAGAACACCTCCTCCCAGCTGCCCACTGCACTGAAGATAGGAAACACTGTCACCACTGATAAATCCACCATAATTGAGAATTTCAATAAGCATTTTTCTACGGCTGGCCATGCTTTCCACCTGGCTACTCCCACCCCGGTCAACAGCACTGCACCCCCCACAGCAACTCGCCCAAGCCTTCCCCATTTCTCCTTCTCCCAAATCCGCTCAGCTGATGTTCTGAAAGAACTGCAAAATCTGGACCCCTACAAATCAGCCGGGCTAGACAATCTGGACCCTTTCTTTCTAAAATTATCTGCCGAAATTGTTGCCACCCCTATTACTAGCCTGTTCAACCTCTCTTTCGCGTCGTCTGAGATTCCCAAAGATTGGAAAGCAGCTGCGGTCATCCCCCTCTTCAAAGGGGGGGACACTCTTGACCCAAACTGCTACAGACCTATATCTATCCTACCATGCCTTTCTAAGGTCTTCGAAAGCCAAGTCAACAAACAGATTACCGACCATTTCGAATCTCACCATACCTTCTCTGCTATGCAATCTGGTTTCCGAGCCGGTCATGGGTGCACCTCAGCCACGCTCAAAATCCTAAACGATATCTTAACCGCCATCGATAAGAAACATAACTGTGCAGCCGTATTCATTGATCTGGCCAAGGCTTTCGACTCTGTCAATCACCACATCCTCATCGGCAGACTCGACAGCCTTGGTTTCTGAAATGATTGCCTCGCCTGGTTCACCAACTACTTCTCTGATATAGTTCAGTGTGTCAAATCGGAGGGTCTGCTGTCCGGACCTCTGGCAGTCTCTATGGGGGTGCCACAGGGTTCAATTCTTGGACCGACTCTCTTCTCTGTATACATCAATGAGGTCGCTCTTGCTGCTGGTGAGTCTCTGATCCACCTCTACGCAGACGACACCATTCTGTATACTTCTGGCCCTTCTTTGGACACTGTGTTAACAACCCTCCAGGCAAGCTTCAATGCCATACAACTCTCCTTCCGTGGCCTCCAATTGCTCTTAAATACAAGTAAAACTGAATGCATGCTCTTCAACCGATCGCTACCTGCACCTACCCGCCTGTCCAACATCACTACTCTGGACAGCTCTGACTTAGAATATGTGGACAACTACAAATACTTAGGTGTCTGGTTAGACTGTAAACTCTCCTTCCAGACCCATATCAAACATCTCCAATCCAAAGTTAAATCTAGAATTGACTTCCTATTTCGCAACAAATCATCCTTCACTCATGCTGCCAAACATACCTTTGTAAAACTGACCATCCTACCAATCCTCGACTTTGGCGATGTCATTTACAAAATAGCCTCCAATACCCTACTCAACAAATTGGATGCAGTCTATCACAGTGCAATCCGTTTTGTCACCAAAGCCCCATATACTACCCACCATTGCGACCTGTACGCTCTCGTTGGTTGGCCCTCGCTTCATACTCGTCGCCAAACCCACTGGCTCCATGTCATCTACAAGACCCTGCTAGGTAAAGTCCCCCCTTATCTCAGCTCGCTGGTCACCATAGCATCTCCCACCTGTAGCACACGCTCCAGCAGGTATAACTCTCTAGTCACCCCCAAAACCAATTCTTTCTTTGGCCGCCTCTCCTTCCAGTTCTCTGCTGCCAATGACTGGAACGAACTACAAAAATCTCTGAAACTGGAAACACTTATCTCCCTCACTAGCTTTAATCACCAACTGTCAGAGCAGCTCACAAATTACTGCACCTGTACATAGCCCACCTATAATTTAGCCCTAACAACTAACTCTTTCCCTACTGTATTTAATTAATTTATTTATTTTGCTCCTTTGCACCCCATTATTTGTATTTATACTTTGCACATTCTTCCATTGCAAATCTACCATTCCAGTGTTTTACTTGCTATATTGTATTTACTTTGCCACCATGGCCTTTTTTTGCCATTACCTCCCTTATCTCACCTCATTTGCTCACATCGTATATAGACTTGTTTATACTGTATTATTGACTGTATGTTTGTTTTACTCCATGTGTAACTCTGTGTCGTTGTATGTGTCGAACTGCTTTGCTTTATCTTGGCCAGGTTGCAATTGTAAATGAGAACTTGTTCTCAACTTGCCTACCTGGTTAAATAAAGGTGAAATAAAAAAAATAAAAAAAATAAAAAACATATATGCTTAGTCACGTTAACTATACATTCATCTACATACTCCCTCAATTGGCCCGACCAACCAGTGCTCCTGCACATTGGCTAACCGGGCTATCTGCATTGTGTCCCATCACCCGCCAACCCCTCTTTACACTACTGCTACTCTCTGTTCATCATATATGCATATATGCACTTTAACCAAACCTACATGTACATACTACCTCAATAAGACTAACTGGTGTCTGTATATAGCCTGTATATAGTCTGTATATTTCTTTATTTACACATACATACATTTTTTTCGCACTATTGTTTAGAGCCTGTAAGTAAGCATTTCACTGTAAGGTCTACCTACACCTGTTGTATTCGGCGCACGTGACAAATACACTTTGATTTGATTTCAAACAAGGAAGCTATTATTATTGGTGTGTGTGTGTGTGTGTGTGTAAGCCGAGGGAGGGATAGGTCAACATCAAATGGAACAAAATATTTCAAACATGGTTCACAGAATATTGACTACATTGGTCGAAGAATCAGCATAGCTTTATCTGTCGTAGGCCAACAAGCAGAGGGTATTCAAGGGTCTGCTTGTTGATTTATTTTCACAGCGCTCTGATGGAGTAGCCTACAAATCGTTTGGTGTCAATTGGTGAGGAGGATGTGCCCTCATCTAACTCTTGATAAGGAAGATTCCAGGTCAAAATATTGAGATAAAACTTCAGATGCAAGTTCTCATTTTGCCTTCAATTACTCATGAATGTGTCCACCAGACAACACCTGATTAAATAAAATAATACAGTGTTGGGTGCTTTGCACTGTTTTCAATAGACTACAATGAAGCACTTTCACTTCCTGTAAATCTGGATTTGGAAGGGCCATGGCTGTGGCGTGAATAAGGTCTATTGACAAGCATGGTGCAGCCTAGAACTCAGGGAGAGAGAAGAGAGGGATCTCATGCTGGGTATGATTAAATAGCCTATAATATGTGGGCAGTGACCTCCCAAGCCAGCAGCATTGTTATTATATGTGGGCAGTGACCTCCCAAGCCAGCAGCATTGTTATTATATGTGGGCAGTGACCTCCCAAGCCAGCAGCATTGTTATTATATGTGGGCAGTGACCTCCCAAGCCAGCAACATTGTTATTATATGTGGGCAGTGACCTCCCAAGCCAGCAGTATTGTTATTATATGTGGGCAGTGACCTCCCAAGCCAGCAGCATTGTTATTATATGTGGGCAGTGACCTCCCAAGCCAGCAGCATTGTTATTATATGTGGGCAGTGACCTCCCAAGCCAGCAGCATTGTTATTATATGTGGGCAGTGACCTCCCAAGCCAGCAGCATTGTTATTATATGTGGGCAGTGACCTCCCAAGCCAGCAACATTGTTATTATATGTGGGCAGTGACCTCCCAAGCCAGCAGCATTGCTATTATTTCATTAATCTAAGCACTACTTTAAAGCAATATTTTACCAAAGTATTTTAATTTATTTATAGGCTGCTTGTCATTGCCCTCAGTCTAAATACAGGATTTGACATTTGCCCATTTGATTGATGTGGTCTTTCTTCACGTTAGTTTTTTCATTCTCTTAGCTGTGCTATGACGTAAAATGCTGTGGGATAGAAAGAAGAGGAGCTAACAGAGAAAATAGAGATGATTAACCTTAACCTGTCTACAGGCGATCTAAAGGGCAAGTGGTTGGTGGAAAGAGAGAGAGAGAGCAGAAGGAGGGGGAGTGAGAGATAGGGCAGAAGGAGAGAGAGAGAGACAGAGAGAGACAGGCAGAGAGAGAGAGAGAGCAAGAGAAAGAGAAAAAGGAGAGACGGAGAGAGAGAGCAAGAGAAAGAGAAAAAGGAGAGACAGAGAGAGACAGACAGAGAGAGAGAGAGAGAGAGAGAGAGAGAGAGATAGAGAGAGAAAGGAGAGAGAGAGAGAGAGCAGAAGGAGGGGGAGTGAGAGAGTTGTCCTCCTGTGTGCTACCTATATCCATCCCCCCACTAAAATCCCCATACTTTAATGAAGACATCTTCTCCATCCTGGAGGGATAAATCAATATTTTCCAGACCCAGGGACATGTACCACTCTGTGGCGACATAAATGCCATAACCGGACAAGAACCGGACAACCTCAGCACATGAGGACAAACACCTGCCTGGAGGTGACAGCATTCCCTCCCCCATTTGCCCCCCTAGGCACAACTATGACAACATAACCAACAAAAAAGTGTCACAACTCCTGCAGCTCTGTCGCACGCTGGGTATGTACATAGTTAATGGTAGGCTTCGAGGGGACTCCTATGGTAGGAACACCTATAGCTCATCTCTTGGCAGTAGTACTACAGACTACTTTATCACTGACCTCAACACACAGTCTCAGAGCGTTCACAGTCAGCCCACTGACACCTCTATCAGTACACAGCAAAATCACTACAAAGTCTACTTGAACAGAGAAATACTCAATCATGAGGCATCAAAGCTAAAGGAACTGAGTAATATTAATACATCTATAGATGGAAGGAATGTAGTGTGGAAACCTACCAAAAAAACACATTTAATCCCTTTTAGGCAACTTGCTGGACAAAACGTTCCACTGTAATAGTGAAGGTGTATTCTTGGCAGAAGAAAATATTGACAGTATATTTGGCTTCCATATGAAATCAACATTTTTCTAACAGAAAACCGAAGAAAATGAACAACAATTACAAATGGTTTCATAAAGAACGCAAAAAAACTAAGAAAGAAATTGAGAAACCTGTCCAACCAAAAACATAGAGATCCGGAAAACCTGAGTCTACGCCTTCAATATGGTGAATCACTAAATTATACAGAAATACACTACGGAAAAAGAAGGAACAGCATGTCAAAAATCAGCTCAAAGTAATTGCAGAATCCATAGACTCAAACCACTTCTGGGAACATTGAAAAACACTAAACAAACATGAAGAATGATATATCAAAAATGGAGATGTATGGGTTAACCACTTCTCCAATCGTTTTGGCTCTATAACAAAGAACAAACAGCAAAATCATATACATGATCAAATACAAATCTTAGAATCAACTATTAAAGACTACCATTCTCCAATTAGCTTCAATGAACTACAGGACAAAATAAAAACCCTCCAACCCAAAAAGGCCTGTGGTGTTGATGGTGTCCTCAATTAAATTATAAAATATACAGACAGCAAATTCAAATTGGTTATACTAAGACTCTTTAACATCATCCTTAGCTCTGGCATCTTCCCCAAAATTTGGAACCAAGGACTGATCACCCCAATCCATTAAGTGGAGACAAATTTGACCTCAATAACTACCATGGGATGTGCATCAACAGCAACCTTGGGAAAATCCTCTGCATTATCATTAACAGCAGACTCGTACATTTCCTCAGTGAAAACAATGTACTGAGCAAATGTCAAATTGGCTTTCTACCAAATTATCGTACGACAGACCATGTATTCACCATGCACAACCTAATTGACAAACAAACAAACCAAAACAAATGCAAAGTCTTCTAATGCTTTATTGATTTCAAAAAAGATTTGACTCAATTTGCCATGAGAGTCTGCTACACAAATTGAAGGAAAGTGGTGTTGGGGGAAAAACATACAACATTATAAAATCCATGACATAAAACAACATGTGTGAGATTAAAATTGGCAAAAAACACACAGTTCTTCCCTCAGGGCCATGGAGTGAGACAGGGATGCAGCTTAAGCCCCACCCTCTTCAACATATACGTCATATACGTCATATACATCATACGTCATATATATATATATATATATATATATATATATATATATCAATGAATTGGCGAGGGCACTAGAACAGTCTGCAGCACCCGGCCTCACCCTACTAGAATCTGAAGTCAAAACGTCTACTGATGATCTGGTGCTTCTGTCACCAACCAAGGAGGGCCTACAGCAGCACCTAGATATTCTGCACAGATTCTGCCAGCCCTGGGCCCTGACAGTAAATCTCAGTAAGACCAAAATAATGGTGTTCCTTAAAAGGTCCAGTCACCAGGACCACAAATACAAATTCCATCTAGACACCATTGCCCTAGAGCACACAAAAAACTATACATAACTTTGCCTAAACATCAGTGCCACAGATAAAGACAAAGCTGTGAACGATCTGAGAGACCAGGCAAGAAGGGCATTCTAAAGGAACATACAATGCAGAGCAGATTTAAGCTGATGCACGCTAATTATCCAAATCAAGAAAATAGCTGTTAAAATCTACAACCACCTTAAAGGAAGTGATTCCCAAACCTACCATAACAAAGCCACCACCTACAGAGAGATGAACCTGGAGAAGAGTCCCCTAAGCAAGCTGGTCCCGGGGCTCTGTTCACAAACACAGACCCCACAGAGCCCCAGGACAGCAACACAATTAGACCCAGCCAAATCGTGAGAAAACAAATATATAATTATTTGACACATTGGAAAGAATTGGCAAAAAAAACAGAGCACACTAGAATGCTATTTGGACCTAAACATAGAGTACACAGTGGCAGAATACCTGATCACTGTGACTGACCCAACCTTAAGGAAAGCTTTGACTATGTACAGACTCAGTGAGCATAGCCTTACTATTGAGAAAGGCCGCCGTAGGCAGACATGGCTCTCAAGAGAAGACAGGCTATGTGCACACTGCCCACAAAAGGAGGTGGAAACTGAGCTGCACTTCCTAACCTCCTGCCAAATGTATGACCATATTAGAGACACATATTTTGAATTTGAAAAAACAAACCCGATTTTGATAAACTCCCATATCTGCTGGGTGAAATCCCACAGTGTGCCATCACAGCAGCAAGATTTGTGACCTGTTTCCACAAGAAAAGGGCAACCAGTGAAGAACAAACACCATTGTAAATACAACCCATATTTATGTTTATTTTCCCTTTTGTACTTTAACTGTTTGCACATCATTACAACTGTATATAGACATAATTACATTTTAAATCTTTATTATTTTTGAACTTTTGTGAGCGTAATGTTTACTGTTCATTTTTTATTATTTATTTCACTTCTGTTTATTATCTATTTCACTTGCTTTAGCAATGCAAATAAATGTTTCCAATGCCAACAAAACCCTTAAATTGAAATTGAATTGAGATGAAGAGAGACAGGACAGAAAGAGTGGGAGTGTGTGTGTGAGAGAGCGAGAGAGCAAGATAGAGAGAAAGAAAGTGTCAGAGAGAGACAACAGAAGGAGTGGGAGTGTGTGAGAGAGAGATAGTGTGAGACTGTGGGGTCAGTTTGATAGCAGCCCGATTCATTACTGGGAGTCTCATCCCCAGCCTTCATATGGGGGGCTAGGCTATGAGAAATGGTATATTCCACACAACACAGAAGACTTGGAATGACTGTTAATAGATGTTATGAGGGAAGGTAGCCAATAACACACATCCTTAAAAAAACAACAGTATGTAGAGGGGACACAGTTTGATGCTAGGGATGTGCTCAATGGGAATGGAGGAAGTTGATCATTAAATTAAGCTTCCATGTCATTTCTCTCTGCTTGACTCCACTCAGGGTATGCCCAGTCTGTTCTGTGGGCTTCTGCGAGGCCGCTCTAGGACGATAGTACAGTGATATACAGTATGGTCTAAAACTGACCATGGTGGGGAGAGAGAGAGAGAGGGGGGAGAGAGAGAGATACTTTTTTATTATCTATTTCACTTGCTTTGGCAATGTAAACATAGGTTTCCCATGCCAATAAAAAATTAAATTGACAAATTGAGTGAAAGAGCAAGCGAGAGAAAGGGAGAGACTACTGCTATGGTACAAAGTTCTCCACTTGGGATTGTGTTGAGTGTTATTTACCACTTGCCTAGGGTCAGGGAACGGTAACAGGAAAAATAGATAAAGTTCTACAACTAGGTGTAAATAATTATAGTCACTGTCATTCTACATAGTACTGCCATTCTACAGAGTATTGTCATTCTACAGAGTACTGTCATTCCACAGAGTACTGTCATTGGACAGAGTACTGTCATTGGACAGAGTACTGTCATTGGACAGTGCTTCTTTGAGAAGAAATGAAGCAGATTATAGTCACAGGGTAGCACCGTAGAAAGACAAGGAGAGCGTAGCACCATAGAGAGGACTGGGAGAGTACAGTAACCTGAGGAACTATTCCAGGCTGTGACAGTCACAGAGGATCAAAGACCTTCATGGTCGACTGGCTGCACTGTCTCAGATTCAGTGTTGAGCGCTCCGCCAAGCGTGTGAATGGCCCTGAATGCAGATATTAATCAGGATATGGTGTTAGACAGCTGTCACCAGGGGAGCACGGCAGAAACGGTGTAATCTCCCCTCGCTAGCTAGAAATACCAATGATATTCTGTTCAGGGAAGGAGAGAGTGCCTCTATTGCTTCCCATACTGTAGTGCCAGCTTCATGTACTGTAGTAACAGCTGTATATACTGTAGTAACAGCTCCACATACTGTAGTAACAGCTTCACATACTGTAGTAACAGCGTCACATACTGTAGTAACAGCGTCATATACTGTAGTAACAGCTTCACATACTGTAGTAACAGCTTCACATACTGTAGTAACAGCTTCACGTACTGTAGAAACAGCGTCACATACTGTAGTAACAGCGTCATATACTGTAGTAACAGCTTCATATACTGTAGTAACAGCTTCACATACTGTAGTAACAGCTTCACATACTGTAGTAACAGCGTCACATACTGTAGTAACAGCGTCATATACTGTAGTAACAGCTCCACATACTGTAGTAACAGCTTCACATACTGTAGTAACAGCTTCACATACTGTAGTAACAGCGTCATATACTGTAGTAACAGCTTCACATACTGTAGTAACAGCTTCACATACTGTAGTAACAGCTTCACGTACTGTAGAAACAGCGTCACATACTGTAGTAACAGCGTCATATACTGTAGTAACAGCTTCATATACTGTAGTAACAGCTTCATATACTGTAGTAACAGCTTCATATACTGTAGTAACAGCTTCACATACTGTAGTAACAGCTTCACATACTGTAGTAACAGCTTCACATACTGTAGTAACAGCTTCACATACTGTAGTAACAGCTTCACATACTGTAGTAACAGCTTCACATACTGCAGTAACAGCTTCACATACTGTAGTAACAGCTTCACATACTGCAGTAACAGCTTCACATACTGTAGTAACAGCTTCACATACTGTAGTAACAGCGTCATATACTGTAGTAACAGCTTCACATACTGTAGTAACAGCTTCACATACTGTAGTAACAGCGTCATATACTGTAGTAACAGCGTCACATACTGCAGTAACAGCTTCACATACTGTAGTAACGGCTTCACATAATGTAGTAACAACTTCACATACTGTAGTGCTTAGTGCAGCTGGAACACTCTAGGTTCTGACATATGACCTTGTCAGAGATAGAGACGATGCTGCAATGCTCAGTACAGTTTGAAATTATGTGGTAAAATAAGCTCCAAAGTATTCCCACACATAACACCAGGATATACACTGAGTGTACAAAACATTAAGAACACCTTCCTAATATTGAGTTGCACCCCCTTTTGCCCTCAGAACAGTCTCAATTTGTCGGGGAATGGACTCTAAAAGGTGTCGAAAGAATTCCACAGGGATGCTGGCCCATGTTGATTCCAATGCTTCCCACAGTTGTGTCAAGTTGGCTGGTTGTCCTTTGGGTGGTGGACCATTCTTGATACACACAGGAAACAATTAAGCGTGAAAAACTCAGCAGCGTTGCAATTCTTGGCACACTCAAACCAGTGCGCCTGGCACCTACTACCATATCTCGTTCAAAAGGCACTTGAATATTTTGTCATGCCCATTCACCCTTGTGAAATGCACACACACAATCTATGTCTCAACTGTCTCAAGGCTTAAAAATCCTTCTTTAACCTGTTTCCTCCCCTTCATCTAGATTGATTGAAGTGGATTTAACAGGTGACATATAAGGGATCATAGCTCTGACCTAGATTCATCTGGTAAGTCTATGTCATGGAAAGAGCATGTGTTACTTGTGTTTTTTTTACACTCATTGTATGTGATCGTATACAAATATAAGCAAGGTTTGCAATTATTACATTTTAGTCAAATATATATACAAATAATTTGTAGACTGCAAGAAGCCCATATATATATATATATATATATATATATATATATATATATATATATATATATATATATATATATATATATATATATATATATATATGGGCTTCTTGCAGTCTACAAATCATTTGTGGTTATGTTTCGGCCCCGCCAAAAAATTGGTCCTCGGCTGAATCTACTCATCTCATTGCATTTTTTATTGACTGAGGTAAGCAGATCTCACATGGAAAAGTCTCCTTGGGGATATGAGGAGTCTAGATGTGTACAGACTTTGAGATATGAATAATGGGTAATAAATACTTAGTATGTAGCCTAACAGACAGTCTGACAGAGTGCTGTGGAGTAGACATTAATTTATTGCTGGCTTTATTACTGCGTAAAGATCGATACAGAGAGAGCTACGGCCTTGAATTGGAAACGAACTGTTTTGCCTTGCACTCAATCCACTTAGTGCTCAATCCATTCAATCCAGCACGTTAGGAAATCCCTCAATACTGAAGGGAAGCACTTGCTGTCTTTGTCAAAGTTGGTAGATTCAATCCCAGGTTGTTTAATAGGAACATCATAAACATAAGAATTTGACCCACGATTTGTTAGAGAAATGTGGATGTATATGTTCAATACGCATTGTGGTTATGTAGCTTAAAGTAGTGCTGTCTAGCACATTTTACTGTGTCTATTTGTAAGATTACAAAACAAGAATTTAACTGATTGAGAAATGTAGACATAGACAGGCAATGTGTTGTTTATTACCATATGAATAGATAGGGCAAGTTGTGTCAGCAAGCGATATTTCAAAGCCTCCTTCCCTAGCAGCTGTAGCAGGAAGTAAACAGTAAAATTCTATTTATTTACAATTCGCTTACAGTACCTGGAATTGAGGGCAAGTCATAACCTTAAGAATGTATCTATTATGGCTGGTAAAGCAATCATATTTTTTGGGGGCCGGGATATTTTATGTACAGTTTAACTCCGCAGAGTGAAACAGTAAACAAAGAACGTTATAGACTATCAGTAAAGACATCCTTGATCATGAACAAAAAGGAGTTTGTTTGAAAAGAGTTGGCTTCATCACCAGTTGTGTTGTCTTAAAGAACAGTTACTGTTGAGATGGTGTTTGTTGGTTTGCTTTCCTGTGCCATGTGTGTGTTTGAAAAAGAGAGAGAGAGAGAGAAAGAGAGTGTGAGAGAGAGAGAGTGTGTGAGAGAGAGAGAGAAAGTAAGTTTGTGTTTTTGTGTGTGTGTGTGTGTGTGTGTGTGTGTGTGTGTGTGTGTGTGTGTGTGTGTGTGTGTGTGTGTGTGTGCGTGCGTGCGTGCGTGCATGCGTATGTGAGTGTGTGTGTGTCTTTGTGTGTTTTCCTAGGAGACAATACTAAAACAATGACAATGCAACTAAAGATGTTATGTGTAAGTGATCAGCACCTCATAAGGGCTGATGTACGTGACAACAGGATACTAGTCCGACTGGCTGGCTGTTATGCGTTTACAGGAATTAATGACAGTTGGCACCTAACTCGCCAACCGGGGAGCATTTCACAAAAACAATTAAACTAGCTCTACACACTCATGGCGAAACCAGCGAAGGGTTTTTAAAATGACGGTCTGGAATATGTTCTGGGATTCATCCAATGACATTGAGGAGTATACAACCTCAGTCACCGGCTTCATCAAGAAGTGCATCGATGATGTCGTCCCCACAGTGACCGTAGCTTAGTGAGGCTATCATCAAGGCAAAGGGTGGCTACTTTGAAGAATCTAAACTCTAAAATATATTTGTTTGACACTTTTTTGGTTATTACATGATTCCATATGTCTTATTTCATAGTTTTTATGCCTTCACTATTATTCTACAATGTAGAAGATAGTAAAAATAAAGAAGACCCCTTGAATGAGTAGGTGTTCAAACCTTTGTGTCCTTTAGGTATAAATGATTCGGGAGACAGGCGCATGAATGCGTAATAGGAACCTGTATTAAGCCCACATTACGGCGTGCTGTGTAAAGGCACGGGGACGAAGACCAAACAAGCATGTAACAAAACACAGGGCAGTAACCCAAAACAGAAGAGCGACGAGTACCTCGAATAAATAACACATGCGCACAATGATTAACAGATGGGACAAGACCCGTAATCAGCTGCGCAATCCACAACGGCACAAAAGCCAATACACAGCACATGTACTCAAACGCACATTGTTATATACAAATACTAATCAGTGGGAATAGGGGACAGGTGTGCGTGATGAAAGTTCCAGAGGGATCCGTGACACTTTGACTGGAACTGTAAATAAAAAATAATTACAACATTGTCTTTGTCACTCAAAATCATTGTCATATGGTTCATCTTAAAAATCAAAATGGAAATGTAACATTTTACCAGAAAGCACCCTTAGATTGTGGGAAAGGGCCGCACTTGACTGTTGCACTTGAATCATTCCCATGGTGAATGATTAAGCCCACTACGCTATAAACCACACACTATTGCAGAGACTTTGATATGGTCACAGTTGATATGGTGAAGACAATGTGTGGGGAGGCCGAGGCACAAAATTCACATCAATGCCTTTGTCAGATAACACAGCAAAACAAAGAATTTATGCTATAGATATCAATCAAGAGGAGACTGACTGAAAGTCTTAAAAACTCCCCAGGTTATGCTCTCCAAATGGACTTTAGCTGTGAGGGCAGAGATTACCATGAATTTACTTTTGCTCGTTACATGTCAGGGGATGCAATTCACGAGGACATATTGTTCTGTCTCACTACTCCCGAGCATGACACGGCACAGGGGATGTTAAGTGCACTGCATGGCTATACTGACGAAAAAACAGATTCCCTGGGATCGAATGGTGAGCTTTTGCACAGATGGGGCTCCGTCTATCACGAGACGGCAGCAGTGTTGTAAAGTACTTAAGTAAAAATACTTTAAAGTACTACTGAAGTAGTTTTTTGGAGTATCTTTACTTTGCTATTTATATGTTTGACAACTTTTACTTCACTACATTCCTAAAGAAAACTATATACTTTCTACTCCATACATTTTCCCCTGACACCCAAAAATTACATTTGGAATGCTTAGCAGGACAGAGAAATTGTCTAATTCACACACTTATCAAGAGAACATCCCTGGTCATCCCTACTGCAGACTCTAAACACATTTTGTTTGTAAATTATGTCTGAGTGTTGGAGTGTGCCCCTGGCTATCATAAATTAATAACAATGAAAATAAAATGGTGCTGTCTGGTTTGCTTAATATAAGGAATTTGAAATTCTTCACATTTTTACTTTTGATACTTAAGTATATTTAAAACCAAATACTTTTAGACTAACTCCAGTAGGATTTTACTGGGTGACTTTCACTTTTACATAAGTCATTTTCAAATAAGGTATCTTTACTTTTACTCAAGTATGACAATTGGCAACTTTTTCTACCACTGGACGGCAGGTAGGCCTCTGCACTCTAGTTGTGAATGTATCTCTGCCACATGGACGCATTGTATGATACACCCACTGAGCTATAACAGATACACCGAGATCACTGGCGGCAAAGAGCTGAGCGCAGAATTTGGAGATATGCAGCTTGAACATTAAACTAGGTTGCCGAACGCATTTTCGCATAACTATGTGGAGATATGGGATCAAAGCATGACAATGTTCTATTTCACACAGAGGCCTGGTGGTTGTCAAGGGGGAGCATTGGAAATATTTTTGAATTGAGTGAAACTTTTTTTATTCACAATAGATGTAAAAAACAGACTGTTGACTTTGTAATGGAATTAAAATCTGTTTCCTTGCCTATGTAACAGACATATTTGGGAAACTGAATACAAGCATGCAGGGGAATCAGCTAAATCTATTGGACTGTGATCCTGGCTCAGTTGACATGCCGGTCAGTGAAATCGAACAGCTGATCGAGCTCTCTCGTTAGCAGGTCCTCAGTACATATTCGTCGCCAAACCCACAGGCTCCAGGTCATCTATAAGTCTTTGCTAGGTAAGTCTCCGCCTTATCTCAGCTCACTGGTCACCATAGCAACACCCACCCGTAGCACGCACTCAAGCAGGTATATTTCACTGGTCATCCCCAAAGCCAACACTTCCTTTGACTGACTTTCCTTCCAGGTCTCTGCTGCCAATGACTGGAATGAATTGCAAAAATTGGAGACTTATATCTCCCTCACTAACTTTAAGCGTCAGCTGTAAGTGTAATGATCGTCGTCCTCCTCGTCTGAGGAGGAGTAGGAAATATCAGACCAATGCGCAGCGTGGTACGTGTTCATGATGATTATTTGCCTGAACACTGAAATACAAAATAACAACGTTAATAAAGTAAATGAACAAAACAGTCCCGTGTGGAACAAACACTGACCCGGAAAAATAATCACCCAAAAAACACAGGTGGGAAAAGGCTACCTAAGTATGATTCTCAATCAGAGACAATGAACGACACCTGCCTCTGATTGAGAACCATATCAGGCCAAACACATAACCACAACATAGAAAAAGGAACATAGACTACCCACCCCAACTCACGCCTTGACCATACTAAAACAAAGACATAACAAAAGAACTAAGGTCAGAACGTGACAGTAAGAGCAGCTTACCGATCGCTGCAACTGTACACAGCCCATCTGTAAATACCCCATCCAACCAACTACCTACCTCATCCCCATTTTTGATTTTCTGCTCTTTTGCATACCAGTACTTCTACTTGCACATCCTCATCTGCCTTTATATCACTCCAGTGTTAATTGCTAAATTGTAATTACTTCGCCACTATTTATTGCCTTACCGCTTCACGTCATTTGCACACATTGTATACAGATTTTCCTATGGTGTTATTGACTGTACGTTTGCTTATCCCATGTGTAACTCTGTGTTGTTTTTGTTGCACTGCTTTGCTTTATTTGGCCAGATCGCAGTTGCAAATGAGAACCTGTTCTCAACTGGCCTACCTGGTCACTAAATGCTGCAGACAACGCATTCATGGGTCACTATGGAGGAGTTTCTGACAAATGAAATACTGTGTCATCTGCCTCCAAGCATTACAACTCATGGTACACTTCAATACTCTTGTCTACAGTAAAAACAAATAACAATCCAGGTTGGATGTGACAGGAGAGATGAGGTGCGCACTGTCGACCACACCCCCTGTCTTTGAGAAGCTGACATGCATCAAGGACACCCATCTCATTAGTGGTGGTGAGATATGAGACATTATGTCAGACTAATTTACAATTTACTTAGTAGGCCCACATTAAAGTAAGCGATGCGGAGTTGAGAAGGCAATCACAAATACTGTTACACTGTATTGCAATTGACTGCCGGAGCCCAATTAAAAAGGCTAACAGATGCAAGTATTGCATTGTTTAAAATGCAATACTTGACTGAGGGACCTTACATACAGTGGGGCAAAAAAAGTATTTAGTCAGCCACCAATTGTGCAAGTTCTTCCACTTAAAAAGATGAGAGAGGCCTGTAATTATGACTTCAACTATGACAGACAAAATGAGAAGAAAAAAATCCAGAAAATCACATTGTAGGATTTTTAATGAATTTATTTGCAAATTATGGTGGAAAATAAGTTTTTGGTCACCTACAAACAAGCAAGATTTCTGGCTCTCACAGACCTTCTTTAAGAGGCTCCTCTGTCCTCCACTCGTTACCTGTATTAATGGCACCTGTTTGAACTTGTTATCAGTATAAAAGACACCTGTCCACAACCTCAAACAGTCACACTCCAAACTCCACTATGGCCAAGACCAAAGAGCTGTCAAAGGACACCAGGAACAAAATTGTAGACCTGCACCAGGCTGGGAAGATGGAATCTACAATAGGTAAGCAGCTTGGTTTGAAGAAATCAACTGTGGGAGCAATTATTAGGAAATGGAAGACATACAAGACCACTGATAACCTCCCTCGATCTGGGGCTCCACGCAAGGTCTCACCCCGTGGGGTCAAAATGATCACAAGAACGGTGAGCAAACCTCCCAGAACCACACGGGGGGACATAGTGAATGACCTGCAGAAAGCTGGGACCAAAGTAACAAAGCCTACCATCAGTAACACACTACGCCGCCAGGGACTCAAATCCTGCAGTGCCAGACGTGTCCCCCTGCTTAAGCCAGTACATGTCCAGGCTTTGGGGCTGTTTTTCTGTTTTCAGGACGACTGATCCGTGTAAAGGAAAGAATGAATGGGGCCATGAATCGTGAGATTTTGAGTGAAAATCTCCTTCCATCAGCAAGGGCATTGAAGATAAAACGTGGCTGGGTCTTGGCAATGATTCCAAACACACCGCCCAGGCAACGAAGGAGTGGCTTCGTAAGAAGCATTTCAAGGTCCTGGAGTGGCCAAGCCAGTCTCCAGATCTCAACCCCATAGAACATCTTTGGAGGGAGTTGAAAGTCTGTGTTGCCCAGTAACAGCCCCAAAACATCACTGCTCTAGAGGAGATCTGCATGGAGGAATGGGCCAAAATACCAGCAACAGTGTGTGAAAACCTTGTGAAGACTTACAGAAAATGTTTGACCTCTGTCATTGCCAACAAAGGGTATATAACAAAGTATTGAGATAAACTTTTGTTATTGAAGAAATAATTATTTTCCACCATAATTTGCAAATAAATTAATTAAAAATCCTACAATCTGATTTTCTGGATTTGTTTTTCTCATTTTGTCTGTCATAGCTGAAGTGTACCTATGATGAAAATTACAGGCCTCTCTCATCTTTTTATCCTGTTGTTACTACCCATCCGGGATCGTTGTCATCATCTGACACTAATTAGCATAACGCAATGGACATAAATATTACTAGAAAATATTCCTTATTCATGAAATTACAAGTGAAATATATTGAAACACAGCTTTTTGTTAATCACCCTGTCATCTCAGATATGGAAAATATGCTTTACAGCCAAAGCAAGACAAGCATTTGTGTAAGTTTATCGATAGCCTAGCATAGCATTATGTCCAGCTAGCAGCAGGCGACCTGGTCACGAAAATCAGAAAAGCAATCAAATTAAATCGTTTACCTTTGATGAGCTTCGGATGTTTTCACTCACAAGACTCCCAGTTAGATAGCGAATGTTCCTTTTTTCCAAAAATATTATTTTTGTAGGCGAAATAGCTCCGTTTGTTCTTCACGTTTGGCTGAGAAATCAACCGGAAATTGCAGTCAAGAAAATGCCGAAAAATATTCCAAATTAGCTCCATAATATCGACAGAAACATGGCAAACGTTGTTAATAGTCAATCTTTAAGGTGTTTTTCAAATATCTATTAGATAATATATCCACTGGGACAATTGGCTTTTCAGTAGGACCGAGAGGAGAAATGGCTACCTCTGTATATTACGTAACAATCACTCTGAGAGCCATCAGGTGACCACTTACGCAATATAGTCGCTTACGCTCATTCTTCAACATAAATGCGTGAAACTACGTCAAAATCATTGAGACAGCTTGGGGAATACGTAGAAAGAGGAATCTGGTTGATAGCCCATACACTGCTCAATAGGGACGCATCGGAACGCAGAGTTTTCAAAACATTAGTCACTTCCGGATTGGATTTTTCTCAGGCTTTCGCCTGCAATATCAGTTCTGTTCTACTCACAGACAATATTTTTACAGTTTTGGAAACTTTAGAGTGTTTTCTATCCTAAGCTGTCAATTATATGCATATTCTAGCATCTTGTCCTGACAAAATAGCCCGTTTACTTTGGGAATGTTATTTTTCAAAAAAATGAAAATACTGCCCCCTAGTTACAATAAGTTTTTAAGTGGGAGAACTTGCACAATTGGTCATTTACAAATCATGTCCACCCCTATTATTTCCCACAGAGTGAGTCCATGTAACTTCGATATGGCTATTTAAGCCAGATTTGACTCCTGAACTAATTTAGATTGTTTAGACAAAAGGGCTGAATACTTATGCAACGACTATGTTTTAGTTCAATCTTTTTTTATCGTAAAAACAAATAAATCTACATTTTCTTCCACGTTGATATTAGAGAATTTTGTGTATATTGTTGACAAAAAATTAAATAAGTTTTTTAACACGATTAAAGGTTGTGGTTCGAGTCCATTTCAATTCCGCCAATTCAAAAAGTAGATTGGAACTCCCAGAATTGAAATGGAATTGACCCACATCCTGTTGTGAAGGTAACTCACACGTATGTATGTATGTAGACAAAATACTGTCATGAGTTACACACAAGAATACTTGTGAACCACTGCCTTTACGATAGCTTTACCACAGTGAGCTAGTTAATTGGTGGGTAGTGGAGTGGACTGACAGACTGTGACACAAAATACTTAAATCAATTTCTACAGTAACTTCAATACAGTGTCTTAAAAACCTTGATGGTGGACTGACCATGAAAGTGATTGTGACACACAGAGACACTGACTGTCAGACTGGCGGTACGGTGAGATACTGACTGACTGGCTGTACGATGAGAGAATGACTGACAGACTGACTGGCAGGCAGTATGGTGAGAGACTGACTGACTGTCGGTACGGTGAGAGACGGACTGACTGGAGGTACGGTGAGAGACTGACTGACTGGCGGTACGGTAAGAGACTGACTGGCGGTACGGTGAGAGACTGACTGACTAACTGGCTGTACTGTGAGAGACTGACTGACTGACTAGCGGTACGGTGAGAGACTGACTGGCGGTACGGTGAGAGACTGACTGACAGACTTGCAGTACGGCGAGAGACTGACTGGCGGTACGGTGAGAGAATGACTGACTGACTGGCGGTACGGTGAGAGACTGACTGGCGGTACGGTGAGAGACTGACTGACAGACTTGCGGTACGGCGAGAGACTGACTGGCGGTACGGTGAGAGACTGACTGGCGGTACGGTGAGAGACCGACTGACAGACTTGCGGTACGGCGAGATACTGACTGGCGGTACGGTGAGAGAATGACTGACTGACTGGCGATACGGTGAGAGAATGACTGACTGACTGGCGGTACGGTGAGAGACTGACTGACTGACTGGCGATACGGTGAGAGACTGACTGACTAGCGGGCCGTATGGTGAGAGACTGACTGACTGAAGGGCGGTACGGTGAGATACTGACTACTGACTGACTGGCGGGCAGTACGGTGAGAGACTGACTGACTGACTGACTGACGGTACAGTGAGAGACTGACTGACTGGTGGTACGGTGAGAGATGACTGGCGGTACGGTGAGAGACTGACTTACTGACTGACTGATGGTACGGTGAGAGACTGACTACTGACTGACTGACTGACGGTACGGTGAGAGACTGACTGACTAGCGGGCCGTATGGTGAGAGACTGACTGACTGGCGGTACGGTGAGATACTGACTAACTGATGGTACGATGAGAGACTGACTGACTGACTGGCGGTATGGTGAGAGACTGACTACTGACTGACTGGCGGGCGGTACGGTGAGAGACTGACTGACTAACTGACTGACTGGCGGTATGGTGAGAGACTGACTGACTGACTGACTGACGGTACAGTGAGAGACTGACTGACTAACTGGAGGTATAGTGATAGACTGACTGACTGGCGTTACGGTGAGAGACTGTCTGACTGACTGGCGGTAAGGTGAGAGACGGACTTCTGACTGGCTGTATGGTGAGACACTGACTGACTGACTGGTGGTACGGTGAGAGACTGACTGACTAGTGGGCCGTATGGTGAGAGACTGACTGGCGGGTGGTACAGTGAGAGACTGACTGACTGACGGTACGGTGAGAGACTGACTACTGACTGACTGGCGGGCGGTGAGAGACTGACTGATTGACGGTACAGTGAGAGACTGACTGACTAACTGACTGACTGGCATTATGGTGAGAGACTGACTGACTGACTGACTGACTGACGGTACAGTGAGAGACTGACTGACTAACTGGAGGTACAGTGAGAGACTGACTGACTGGCGGTACGGTGGGAGACTGTCTGACTGACTGGCGGTATGGTGAGAGACAGACTTCTGACTGGCTGTATGGTGAGACACTGACTGACTGACTGGTGGTACGGTGAGAGACTGACTGACTAGTGGGCCGTATGATGAGAGACTGACTGGTGGGAGGTACGGTGAGAGACTGACTGACTGACTGGTGGTACGGTGAGAGACTGACTGACTAGTGGGCCGTATGATGAGAGACTGAATGGCGGGCGTTACAGTGAGAGACTGACTGACTGACTGACGGTACGGTGAGAGACTGACTACTGACTGACTGGCGGCGGTGAGAGACTGACTGACTGACGGGCGGTACGGTGAGATACTGACTAACTGATGGTACGGTGAGAGACTGACTGACTGACTGGCGGTACGGTGAGAGACTGACTACTGACTGACTGGCGGGCGGTACGGTGAGAGACTGACTGACTAACTGGCTGACTGGCGGTATGGTGAGAGACTGACTGACTGACTGACTGACGGTACAGTGAGAGACTGACTGACTAACTGGAGGTACAGTGAAAGACTGACTGACTGGCGTTACGCTGAGAGACTGTCTGACTGACTGGCGGTAAGGTGAGAGACGGACTTCTGACTGGCTGTACGGTGAGACACTGACTGACTGACTGGTGGTACGGTGAGAGACTGACTGACTAGTGGGCCGTATGGTGAGAGACTGACTGGCGGGCGGTACAGTGAGAGACTGACTGACTGACTGACGGTATGGTGAAAGACTGACTACTGACTGACTGGCGGGTGGTGAGAGACTGACTGACGGTACAGTGAGAGACTGACTGACTAACTGACTGACTGGCATTATGGTGAGAGACTGACTGACTGACTGGAGGTACAGTGAGAGACTGACTGACTGGCGGTATGGTGAGAGACGGACTTCTGACTGGCTGTACGGTGAGACACTGACTGACTGACTGGTGGTACGGTGAGAGACTGACTGACTAGTGGGCCGTATGATGAGAGACTGACTGGCGGGCGGTACAGTGAGAGACTGACTGACTGGCGGGCGATACGGTGAGAGACTGACTGACTGACTGGTGGTATGATGAGAGACTGACTGGCGGGCGGTACGGTGAGAGACTGACTGACTGTCTGATGGTACGGTGAGAGACTGACTACTGACTGACTGGCGGGCGGTGAGAGACTGACTGACTGACGGTACGGTGAGAGACTGACTACTGACTGACTGGCGGGCGGTACGTTGAAAGAATGACTGACTAACTGACTGGCGGGCGGTACGGTGAGAGACTGACTGACTGACGGTACAGTGAGAGACTGACTGACTAACTGGAGGTAAAGTGAGAAACTGACTGACTGACTGACTGACTAGCGGTACGGTGAGAGACTGACTGGCGGTATGGTGAGAGACCACTAACAGTACGGTGAGAGACTGACTGACTAACTGATTGACTGGCGGTACGGTGAGCGACTGACTGACTGACTGGTGGTACAGTGGGAGACTGATTGACTAACTGGAGGTACAGTGAGAGACTGACTGACTGGTGGTACGATGAGAGACTGACTGACTGACTGACTGACTGACTAGCGGTACGGTGAGAGACTGACTGGCGGTATGGTGAGAGACTGACTGACAGAACGGGGAGAGACTGACTCACTATCTGACTGACTGACGGTACGGTGAGAGACTGACTGGCGCTATGGTGAGAGACTGACTAACTGACGGTACAGTGAGAGACTGACTGACTAACTGGAGGCACAGTGAGAGACTGACTGACTGGCGGTACGGTGAGAGACTGACTGGCAGTACGGTGAGAGACTGACTGATTGACTGTACGGTGAGAGACTGACTACTGACTGACTGGCGGGCGGTACGGTGAGAGACTGACTGACTGGCAGTATGGTGAGAGACTGACTGACTGACGGTACAGTGAGAGACTGACTGACTAACTGGAGGCACAGTGAGAGACTGACTGACTGGCGTTACAGTGAGAGACTGACTGACTGACTCGCGGTACAGCGAGAGACTGACTGGTGGTACGGTGAGAGACTGACTGACTGGCGGTACGATGAGAGACTGCCTAGCTGGCGGTACGGTGAGAGACTGACTGACTGGCTGTACGGTGAGAGACTGACTGACAGACTGGCGGTACGGTGAGAGACTGACTGGTGGGCCGTATGGTGAGAGACTGACTGGCGGGCGGTACAATGAGAGACTGACTGACTGACTGACGGTATGGTGAAAGACTGACTACTGACTGACTGGCGGGTGGTGAGAGACTGACTGACGGTACAGTGAGAGACTGACTTACTAACTGACTGACTGGAATTATGGTGAGAGACTGACTGACTGACTGGAGGTACAGTGAGAGACTGACTGACTGGCGGTATGGTGAGAGACGGACTTCTGACTGGCTGTACGGTGAGACACTGACTGACTGACTGGTGGTACGGTGAGAGACTGACTGACTAGTGGGCCGTATGATGAGAGACTGACTGGCGGGCGGTACAGTGAGAGACTGACTGACTGGCGGGCGATACGGTGAGAGACTGACTGACTGACTGGTGGTATGATGAGAGACTGACTGGCGGGCGGTACGGTGAGAGACTGACTGACTGTCTGATGGTACGGTGAGAGACTGACTACTGACTGACTGGCGGGCGGTGAGAGACTGACTGACTGACGGTACGGTGAGAGACTGACTACTGACTGACTGGCGGGCGGTACGTTGAAAGAATGACTGACTAACTGACTGGCGGGCGGTACGGTGAGAGACTGACTGACTGACTGACGGTACAGTGAGAGACTGACTGACTAACTGGAGGTAAAGTGAGAAACTGACTGACTGACTGATTGACTAGCGGTACGGTGAGAGACTGACTGGCGGTATGGTGAGAGACCACTAACAGTACGGTGAGAGACTGACTGACTAACTGATTGACTGGCGGTACGGTGAGCGACTGACTGACTGACTGGTGGTACAGTGGGAGACTGATTGACTAACTGGAGGTACAGTGAGAGACTGACTGACTGGTGGTACGATGAGAGACTGACTGACTGACTGACTGACTGACTAGCGGTACGGTGAGAGACTGACTGGCGGTATGGTGAGAGACTGACTGACAGAACGGGGAGAGACTGACTCACTATCTGACTGACTGACGGTACGGTGAGAGACTGACTGGCGCTATGGTGAGAGACTGACTAACTGACGGTACAGTGAGAGACTGACTGACTAACTGGAGGCACAGTGAGAGACTGACTGACTGGCGGTACGGTGAGAGACTGACTGGCAGTACGGTGAGAGACTGACTGATTGACTGTACGGTGAGAGACTGACTACTGACTGACTGGCAGGCGGTACGGTGAGAGACTGACTGACTGGCAGTATGGTGAGAGACTGACTGACTGACGGTACAGTGAGAGACTGACTGACTAACTGGAGGCACAGTGAGAGACTGACTGACTGGAGTTACAGTGAGAGACTGACTGACTGACTCGCGGTACAGCGAGAGACTGACTGGTGGTACGGTGAGAGACTGACTGACTGGCGGTACGATGAGAGACTGCCTAGCTGGCGGTACGGTGAGAGACTGACTGACTGGCTGTACGGTGAGAGACTGACTGACAGACTGGCGGTACGGTGAGAGACTGACTGGTGGGCCGTATGGTGAGAGACTGACTGGCGGGCGGTACAATGAGAGACTGACTGACTGACTGACGGTATGGTGAAAGACTGACTACTGACTGACTGGCGGGTGGTGAGAGACTGACTGACGGTACAGTGAGAGACTGACTTACTAACTGACTGACTGGAATTATGGTGAGAGACTGACTGACTGACTGGAGGTACAGTGAGAGACTGACTGACTGGCGGTATGGTGAGAGACGGACTTCTGACTGGCTGTATGGTGAGACACTGACTGACTGACTGGTGGTACGGTGAGAGACTGACTGACTAGTAGGCCGTATGATGAGAGACTGACTGGCGGGCGGTACAGTGAGAGACTGACTGACTGGCGGGCGGTACGGTGAGAGACTGACTGACTGACTGGTGGTATGATGAGAGACTGACTGGCGGGCGGTACGGTGAGAGACTGACTGACTGACTGATGGTACGGTGAGAGACTGACTACTGACTGACTGGCGGGCGGTGAGAGACTGACTGACTGACGGTACGGTGAGAGACTGACTACTGACTGACTGGCGGGCGGTACGTTGAAAGAATGACTGACTAACTGACTGGCGGGCGGTACGGTGAGAGACTGACTGACTGACTGACGGTACAGTGAGAGACTGACTGACTAACTGGAGGTACAGTGAGAAACTGACTGACTGACTGACTAGCGTTACGGTGAGAGACTGACTGGCGGTATGGTGAGAGACCACTAACAGTACGGTGAGAGACTGACTGACTAACTGATTGACTGGCGGTACGGTGAGCGACTGACTGACTGACTGGTGGTACAGTGGGAGACTGATTGACTAACTGGAGGTACAGTGAGAGACTGACTGACTGGTGGTACGATGAGAGACTGACTGACTGACTGACTGACTAGCGGTACGGTGAGAGACTGACTGGCGGTATGGTGAGAGACTGACTGACAGAACGGGGAGAGACTGACTCACTATCTGACTGACTGACGGTACGGTGAGAGACTGACTGACAGAACGGGGAGAGACTGACTCACTATCTGACTGACTGACGGTACGGTGAGAGACTGACTGGCGCTATGGTGAGAGACTGACTAACTGGCGGTACAGTGAGAGACTGACTGACTAACTGGAGGCACAGTGAGAGACTGACTGACTGGCGGTACGGTGAGAGACTGACTGGCAGTACGGTGAGAGACTGACTGATTGACTGTACGGTGAGAGACTGACTACTGACTGACTGGCGGGCGGTACAGTGAGAGACTGACTGACTGGCAGTATGGTGAGAGACTGACTGACTGACGGTACAGTGAGAGACTGACTGACTAACTGGAGGCACAGTGAGAGACTGACTGACTGGCGTTACAGTGAGAGACTGACTGACTGACTCGCGGTACAGCGAGAGACTGACTGGTGGTACGGTGAGAGACTGACTGACTGGCGGTACGATGAGAGACTGCCTAGCTGGCGGTACGGTGAGAGACTGACTGACTGGCTGTACGGTGAGAGACTGACTGACAGACTGGCGGTACGGTGAGAGACTGACTGGTGGGCCGTATGGTGAGAGACTGACTGACTTACTGGTGGTACGGTGAGAGACTGACTGACTGACTGGCGGTACGGTGAGAGACTGACTACTGACTGACTGGCAGGCGGTACGGTGAGAGACTGACTACTAACTGACTGGCAGGCGGTACGGTGAGAGACTGACTGACTGACTCGCGGTACGGTGAGAGACTGACTACTGACTGACTGGCAGGCGGTACGGTGAGAGACTGACTGACTGACTCGCGGTACGGTGAGAGACTGACTACTGACTGACTGGCAGGCGGTACGTTGAGAAACTGACTGACTGATTGGCGGTACGGTGAGAGACTGACAGCGACACCCAGAGACAGAAGGAATAAAAAAGAGATGACTAACCTAACCCACCTGAGCTCGGCTCACAGGGATCAATGTCCTCGTCATCGCTCGGACACTCCGCAGATGCCACCGGCAGATCATCCGTCGTCTGGAGGGAGCAGAGAGAAAAAGAGAGGGTTATGAATGAGAGCAGGGTAAACAAACAGCAGAATAATGAAGAACCCCAGTCAACCAGGTCATGAAGTGTTTTCACCATCCAGCAGATGATACCATAGGGACAGATTCAGGCAATTAAGCTATTAGATAAATTCATGGATGCTAGCTGCTCTTGTAGACTTCAGTCATTGCGCTAAAGCTAGTTTACATTGGCTGATAAACTACCTCTAATTTCCTTTATACTGGAGACATACAAATGGTATCAACGAGTTCATCTTACTCTGGTTAAGTAGAAAATAGGTTAATATCGCACTCCCTTTAAGGCCCAGACACCCAGGCACTGAAACTGTTTCTACCCACATGCATTGAGGATACTGAATAGCTGACTGAATATGAGAGAGAGAGAGAGAGAGAGAGAGAGAGAGAGGCAGTTTAACAGTTAACTGAGAAAAATTGTTGTTCCAATCCACACCTCCAAACCCATCACACTATCAATCCTGGAATCTAAACGGTTTGAATGAACAAATCCGGAGAGAATGACAGATTGGAATGGAATCATGGAAACTCATACTGCTTAGCTGGGGGATTTATCTGTCAAATACAGTTGTAGTCGGCTAATGGCCACAAATACCAGCTGCTACTGCTGCCTCTGTTTTCCAGGCGACACTATTGTCCTTACAGAAATTAGATTTGATTATCGAGGAACAATAGAGGGTAAAGTTCACAGCGCTTACTGTCAACTCGAACTAAGCTCATACTGAGGCACAGCCAGTGTGCGGAAACAAATAGCCCTCCAAGGGATTGTTTAGTGCCATCACCAAACACCACTGACATTAAGAGGGATTGTTTAGTGCCATCACCAAACACCACTGACATTAAGAGGGATTGTTTTGTGCCATCACCAAACACCACTGACATTTAGAGGGATTGTTTAGTGCCATCACCAAACACCACTGACATTTAGAGGGATTGTTTAGTGCCATCACCAAACACCACTGACATTTAGAGGGATTGTTTAGTGCCATCACCAAACACCACTGACATTTAGAGGGATTGTTTAGTGCCATCAAACACCACTGACATTTAGAGGGATTGTGTAGTGCCATCAAACACCACTGACATTTAGAGGGATTGTTTAGTGCCATCAAACACCACTGACATTTAGAGGGATTGTTTAGTGTCATCAAACACCACTGACATTTAGAGGGATTGTGTAGTGCCATCAAACACCACTGACATTTAGAGGGATTGTTTAGTGCCATCAAACACCACTGACATTTAGAGGGATTGTTTAGTGCCATCAAACACCACTGACATTTAGAGGGATTGTTTAGTGCCATTAAACACCACTGACATTTAGAGGGATTGTTTAGTGCCATCAAACACCACTGACATTTAGAGGGATTGTTTAGTGCCATTAAACACCACTGACATTTAGAGGGATTGTTTAGTGCCATCAAACACCACTGACATTTAGAGGGATTGTTTAGTGCCATCAAACACCACTGACATTTAGAGGGATTGTTTAGTGCCATCAAACACCACTGACATTTAGAGGGATTGTTTAGTGCCATCAAACACCACTGACATTTAGAGGGATTGTTTAGTGCCATTAAACACCACTGACATTTAGAGTGCACAGACTGCTGGCAGATAGAAACAAAAATATTGGAAAGCCCAAAGAGCAGACCTGTGATAGAAAGTCTTTATTATATATTTTAGGTGTGTCAATCTATGTAACATAATAAAATAATTCCCATCAAAATCCATCAGTTTAAACTAGAGATATGTTTTCTTATGTGGGCTGCGTCTCATTCCACCGCATCCTCCTATCGGCCTTCCAAATTTGCGGAGGAAGGTGGCTGAACTACAGCAGTGTTTGTCAGACCATGAGACGTGCCTATAATCAGTCTGCTCCTCAACCAAAGTGTCACCGGACTCATCTGAAGGTAACCCATACAAATTAATGGAAGTATGGAGGTTATTTTGTGCCCAATTAAAATTAGAGCTTAAATTTGTGTCCCCCCAAAATATCTACATTTCCTGAGCTTTCCTAAATATAGGACAGACACTTCCAAATCTTATTTCTTATGATACTTTTTTTGCCATTCACAAATGTGTTATTCAATGGGTTTCAATGGGCTATAGTAGTAAAGGCCAAATTCAATATTTCATCCCCCAAAAATTACACAAAGTATATAAAAAATGTACAACAGGGGTCATATAAAAATAAGAACAAACTTGGTGGGATGTAATACACTGTTCCTATACTCTACAGTCGTGGCCAAAAGTTTTGAGAATGACACAAATATTAATTTTCACAAAATCTGCTGCCTCAGTTTGTATGTTGGCAATTTGCATATACTCCAGAATGTTATGAAGAGTGATGAAGCTTGTCCAGAGAAGACAAGGCGAGCGCTACCATCAGTCCTGTGTCATGCCAACAGTAAAGCATCCTGAGACCATTCATGTGTGGGTTTGCTTCTCAGCCAAGGAGAGTGGGCTCACTCACAATTTTGCCTAAGAACACAGCCATGAATAAAGAATGGTACCAACACATCCACCGAGAGCAACTTCTCCCAACCATCCACGAACAGTTCGGTGACGAAAAATACCTTTTCCAGCATGATGGAGCACCTTGCCATTAGGAAAAGGTGATAAAGAAGTGGCTCGGGGAACAAAACATTGATATTTTGGGTTTGAGAACTTGTGGTCAATCCTCAAGAGGCGGGCGGACAAACAAAAACCCACAAATTCTGACAAACTTCAAGCATTGATTATGTAAGAATGGGCTGCCATCAGTCAGGATGTGGCCCAGAAGTTAATTGACAGCATGCCAGGGTGGATTACAGAGGTCTTGAAAAAGAAGGGTCAACACTGCAAATATTGACTCTTTGCATCAACTTCATGTAATTGTCAATAAAAGCCTTTGACACTTGAAATGCTTGTAATTATACTTCAGTATTCCATAGTAACATCTGACAAAAATATCTAAAGACAATGACGCAGCAAACTTTGTGGAAATTAATATTTGTCATTCTCAAAACCTTTGGCCACGACTGTATGTTCAACCATCATGACTTAGCCATCCTACACACACAATGTCCCACAGTGTAAATCCCACACCAATGGAGGCTGCTGAGGGGAAGACGACTCATAATAATGGCTGGAATGGAAAGGAATGGCTGGAATGAAAACCATTTGTTTGATACCATTCACTCCATTATTATGAGTCGTCCTCCGCTCAGCAGCCTCCACTGTCCCACACCCAAGGTCCCACACCCAAGGTCCCACACCCAAGGTCCCACACCATCGGGAGGGTTTTTGATTTCGGTACATCTGTGTTTGGTGGTTTCTTTGTCTAATGTCATCCATAACATTTCTAACATTATCATGTCCTTCAAGTAGCTAGCAGACCTGGTCAGAGGTTTGTGGCAGAGAGAGAAAGTAGAGGCTTGGTTTGTTTTGTTTTTTTTGGTACATCTGTGCTCGGTGAGGCTCATTGAGGCCTGCCTGGGGAAGCCGTCCAAATGTAAATTTAATTTGCTGTGCATGAGTCTGATATACAGTGTCGGCCCAGTGTCAGCCCGGCCAGATGGCAGAGCCCGGCGGATTCATGGATTGCCACATCCATCACCGAGCCGACGTGATTTGTTTTTCTGGCGGGGGATCCTGACACTCCCCCTCCTGCAGCTACACAGAGGAAGCACCAACAGACAGACAGGCAAGACGTACGAATGGGGATCAATACATCTCCCTCGGGTCTTTCGGTCTGTTCTCCTACATAGTGCCCCATATGAGGATGATCGTCTACACTGTACTTCATGGCTTTACAACCAGAATAGGCTGTCATATTGTATGTTCAGTAAATAACATATTTCAGTTCCAATCTCAAGGAGTGAAATCAGCCAGTGATGCTTCTGAAAATAGAGTATACAGTAGCTTTCCATACCATTTGACACATCTTTGACCCATCTTATCTAACTAAATCAGCCTCACATAGATACAGTCCCTTCAGACAGCATACACACCCCTTGACTTTTTCCACTTTGTTAGTGGCTTAACTGTGATTTGTGTCACTGGCTTACACACTACCCCATAATGTAAAAGTGGAATTGTTTGTTTTGAAATGTTTACACATAAAAACAAACACGAAAAGATTAAATGTCTTGTCAACGTATTCAATCCCTTTGTTATGGCAAGCCTGATCTGTACTTCTCCACAACTTTGTCCCTGACCTGTTTGGAGAGCTCATTGGTCTTCCTTGTGCCGCTTCCTTGATGGTGCCCTTTGCTTAGTGGTGTGGCAGACTCTGGGGCCTTTCAAAACAGGTGTATATATACTGAGATCATGTGACACTTAGATTGCACATACAGTAGGTGGACTTTATTTAACTAATTATATGACTACTGAAGGTAATTGGTTGCACCAGATCTTATTTAGGGGCTTCAAAACAAACGGGGTGAATTCACATGCACGCACCCCTTTTCCCTTTTTTATTTTTTAGATAAAAAATAAAAATTCACTTCACCAATTTGGACTATTGTGTATGTCCATTACATGAAATCCAAATAGAAATCCATTTAAATTACAGGTGGTAATGCAACAAAATAGGATGCCAAGGGGTGAATACTTCTGCAAAGCCCTGTATGCTTGTCATCGACAAGGAATAGTGCTGAGCACAGGCAAAATCCCAGAGACAAAAATGGTCTGCTTTCCACCAGACACTGAAAGAGAAATTGACAGCAGGAAAATAAGCTGGACAATAACCTAAAACAAGGCCAAATATACACTAGAGTTGCTTACCAAGACCAGATTGAATGTTCCTGAGTAATTGACTTAAATCTGTTTGAAGATATATGGCAAGACTTGAAAATTGATTTCTAGCAATGATTAAGAACCAACTTGACAGAGCTTGAAGTTTTTTAAGAATAATATTCAAATGTTGTGCAATCCAGGTGTGCAAAGCTCTTAGAGACTTATTGAGAAATATTCACAGCTGTAATCACTGCCAAAGGAGATTCTAACATGTATTGGTGTGTGAATAATTATGTACATTCATATTTTTATATTTCATCTTCAATAAATTTACAAAACATGTAAAGTGTTGCGTTTATGTTTCATGAGCTGAAATAAAAGATCCCAGAAATGTTCCATATGCACAAAAACCTAATTTATCTTAAATGTTGTGCACAAATGGTGTGGTCATTAGAGATTCTGGGTTCGAGTCCAGGCTCTGTCACAGCCAGCCACAACCGGGAGACCCATGGGGCAGTGCACAATTGTCCCAGTGTCGTCCGGGTTAGGGGAGGGTTTGGCTGGCAGGGATGTCCTTGTCCCATCGCGCACTAGTGACTCCTGTTGCGGGCCGGGTGCAGTGCACACCGACAAGGTTGCCAGGTGCACGGTGTTTTGTCCGACACATTAGTGTGGCTGGCTTCCGGGTTAACCTTCGCCTCTCCCGGTCCGTACGGGAGTTGCAGTGATGAGACAAGACTGTAACTACCAATTGGGGAGGAAATGTTGGTCTAAAACAACTAAAACAATATATATATATATTTTTTTTTTACAAAATACATTTTGCACCAATTTGTTTCCATCCCTGTTAGTGAGCATTTCTCCTTTGCCAAGATAATCCATCCACCTGACGTATCAAGAAGCTGAATAAACAGCACGATCATTACACAGATGGACCTTCACTGGGGACATAAAAAGGCCACTCTAAAATGTGCAGTTTTGACACACAACACAACGCCACAGATGTCTCAAGTTTTGAGGGAGCGTGAAATTGGCATGCTTACTGCAAGAATGTCTACCAGATCTGTTGCAAGAGAGGTGAATGTTAATTTCTCTACCATAAGCCTCCATCAACGTCGTTTTAGAGAATTTGCCAAAATGTCCAACCGGCATCACAACCGCAGACACTGTGTAACGACGCCAGCCTTGGACCGCCATATCTGGCTTCTTCACCTGCGGGATCATCTGAGACCATCCAGATAGCCGAGGAAACTGAAGACTATTTATGTCTGTAATAAAGCTCTTCTGTGGTAAAAAAAAAAAAAAACTCATTCTGATTGGCTGGGCCTGCATCCCAAGTACTAGGGCCTATGGTCTCCCAGGCCAACCCATGGCTGCACCCCTGCTCAGTCATGTGAAATCCATATATTAGGGCCTAAATAATTTATTTCAATTGACTGATTTACTGCAAGTCAGTAAAATCATTGACATTTTTACATGTGTTTATTTTTTAATTTAAGTATATTTTCAATTCAGACTGTAAAACAACATATGGATTAAGTCAAGGGTATGAATATTTTCTTTAGGCACTGTATGTCACAGCTGAGACAGAGGTAAGCCTGTAAAACAAACCATAAATGAATGCAGAAGCCATTAGGCAAATGTATTCCAGGTTGGATTAGTGTGCAAGTCAACATTTTGATACGGTCTTGACCCGGTCGGAATCCAATAACATAATAACCTCAGTCCCATGCCAGTAAAAATATTTATTAAGATGGCAGTGTAAATATATTATTGGGAAGCAATATACCATTATTTTATATCTTACCAAAGATACCTGAACCTGATAATTGGAGGGTACATTACACTATCTCCACATTTAAAAACACTACCTTGCTAACAGCGCCATACCCCAGTTACACACACTCTAGTAGACAAGCTGTCACAGTCGTCATATGGAGGAGACCAAGGTGCAGCGTGGTAAGTATGTCACAGTCGTCATATGGAGGAGACCAAGGTGCAGCGTGGTAAGTATGTCACAGTCGTCATATGGAGGAGACCAAGGTGCAGCGTGGTAAGTATGTCACAGTCGTCATATGGAGGAGACCAAGGTGCAGCGTGGTAAGTATGTCACAGTCGTCATATGGAGGAGACCAAGGTGCAGCGTGGTAAGTATGTCACAGTCGTCATATGGAGGAGACCAAGGTGCAGCGTGGTAAGTATGTCACAGTCGTCATATGGGGGAGACCAAGGTGCAGCGTGGTAAGTATGTCACAGTCGTCATATGGGGGAGACCAAGGTGCAGCGTGGTAAGTATGTCACAGTCGTCATATGGGGGAGACCAAGGTGCAGCGTGGTAAGTATGTCACAGTCGTCATATGGAGGAGACCAAGGTGCAGCGTGGTAAGTATGTCACAGTCATCATATGGAGGAGACCAAGGTGCAGCGTGGTAAGTATGTCACAGTCATCATATGGAGGAGACCAAGGTGCAGCGTGGTAAGTATGTCACAGTCATCATATGGAGGAGACCAAGGTGCAGCATGGTAAGTATGTCACAGTCATCATATTTAGGAGACCAAGGTGCAGCGTGGTAAGTATGTCACAGTCATCATATGGAGGAGACCAAGGTGCAGCGTGGTAAGTATGTCACAGTCATCATATGGAGGAGACCAAGGTGCAGCGTGGTAAGTATGTCACAGTCGTCATATGGAGGAGACCAAGGTGCAGCGTGGTAAGTATGTCACAGTCATCATATGGAGGAGACCAAGGTGCAGCGTGGTAAGTATGTCACAGTCGTCATATGGAGGAGACCAAGGTGCAGCGTGGTAAGTATGTCACAGTCATCATATGGAGGAGACCAAGGTGCAGCGTGGTAAGTATGTCACAGTCGTCATATGGAGGAGACCAAGGTGCAGCGTGGTAAGTATGTCACAGTCGTCATATGGAGGAGACCAAGGTGCAGCGTGGTAAGTATGTCACAGTCATCATATGGAGGAGACCAAGGTGCAGCGTGGTAAGTATGTCACAGTCGTCATATGGAGGAGACCAAGGTGCAGCGTGGTAAGTATGTCACAGTCGTCATATGGAGGAGACCAAGGTGCAGCGTGGTAAGTATGTCACAGTCGTCATATGGAGGAGACCAAGGTGCAGCGTGGTAAGTATGTCACAGTCGTCATATGGAGGAGACCAAGGTGCAGCGTGGTAAGCATACATACTTCTTTATTCAAGAAAAAACACGGAACAAAACTAACAAAACAACTAAACGAACCGTGAAGCATATATGGCTAATGCAGACAGGCAACTAAAAATAGAATAAGAACCCACAAACTACCCAAGGAATATGGCTACCTAAATATCGTCCCCAATCAGAGACAACGATAAACAGCTGCCTCTGAATGAGAATCAATCTCGGCAACCATAGACATATAAACACCTAGACTTACAAAACCCCTAGACATACAAAACCCCCTAGACAATACAAAAACAAAACAAACCACCGTTGTTACGTCACCCTGACCCAACCAAACTAATAAAGAAAACAAAGCTAACTAAGGTCAGGGCGTGACACAAGCATAGATGCGGTAAATTTATCGATTGAACTCGGCCAAAACAATGGAAATGCATTGGCAACACCAAACACACGTTCCCCCATGGGGGAAAGATTCAGAATCTCCTCTTTGCCCCAATCAAAATTTCTCTACACTTAGGATATTGTTTATGTGTGTATTTCATACTATTTTGGGGTAAAAATCTCAATATAATGCTTGTAAGGTTGTCAACCCCAACACATGTTCATGTCATCTTCACTAATCAACTGCATTACACTTAAAAATGGCTTCAACTACCAGCACCGATATCTATATGCTAGCTATGCTAACAATTTATATGAACAGGGATTAGAATTAGAATTAGAGAAAACAGCCAAATATACCCAAATCAGATTTTTATAAGAACATTGTGGGCCTGTTAGAAGACAAAAATTATGAAGGATTTGACGAATATCCAGTTTGCAATATCATATAATTTTTATGTGCACCAGTGACGGCGTCCTTGTTATTTCCCCCACTGTCTGCAGTCCATTGATATCTTTACCACATGTATCAGAGGCACCAGATAGTAGTCCATTACTCTGTAGTGTTGGAGCAGGAGGTAGTAGTCCATTACTCTGTAGTGTTGGAGCAGCCAGGTAGAAGTCCATTACTCTGTAGTGTTGGAGCAGGCAGGTAGAAGTCCATTACTCTGTAGTGTTGGAGCAGCCAGGTAGAAGTCCATTACTCTGTAGTGTTGGAGCAGCCAGGTACTAGTCCATTACTCTGTAGTGTTGGAGCAGGCAGGTAGTAGTCCATTACTCTGTAGTGTTGGAGCAGGCAGGTAGTAGTCCATTACTCTGTAGTGTTGGAGCACCCAGGGAGTAGTCCATTACTCTGTAGTGTTGGAGCAGCCAGGTAGTAGTCCATTACTCTGTAGTATTGGAGCAGCCAGGTAGTAGTCCATTACTCTGTAGTATTGGAGCAGGCAGGTAGTAGTCCATTACTCTGTAGTGTTGGAGCACCCAAGCACCCACACATCCCATTAATCTCTTATTTTTCTAAAGTGCTGAAAGTAAGGCCTTGGGGCATGTAGGGGCTCGTTAATCTAGTGCTGCAGGCTAAAGTGCTGAAGGAAGCCATTTTCTATGGTAGTTTAGTGCATTGTAGGTACTTTACAGATACATATCATTAATCTGATCTCAGCTAGACTTTGCTTGAAGAAGATGCAGAACATGTCCCAGACAATGTTGGCCAACCGTACAAGCAATCATACAAGATGTACAGAGGAAGGTTCAAGGTAACACTTTACTTGAAGCTAAAATCCTTATTTGGTTAAACTGCTATGTCCATTTGGGATATTACAACCAAGAAGTTACTGCAAACAACAAACACTATTATCTGTTGTCCTCTGACATCGCAGGAGTATGGTTGGTAACTGCTAGTAACTGGTGGTAAGTTGTGGTAGCTGGTGGTAACTGGTGGTAGCTAGTGGTAACTGGTGATAAGTGGTGGTAAATTGTGGTAGCTGGTGGCAACTGGTGGTAAGTGGTGGTAACTGGTGGTAACTGGTGGAAAGTGGTGGTAGCTGGTGGAAACTGGTGGTAACTAGTGGTAAGTGGTGGTAGCTGGTGAAAGCTGGTGTTAACTAGTGGTAAGTGGTGGTAGCTGGTGGTAGCTGGTGGTAGTTGGTGGTGACTGGTGGTAGCTAGTGGTAGCTGGTGGTAACTGGTGGTAAGTGGTGGTAAGTTGTGGTAAGTGTGGGAAGCAGGTGGTAGCTGGTGGTAACTGGTGGTAACTGATGGTAAGTGGTGGTAAGTGGTGGTAAGTGGTGGTAACTGGTTGTAACTAGTGGTAGCTGGTGGTAACTGGTGGTAAGTGGTGGTAGCTGGTGGTAATTGGTGGTAGCTAGTGGTAACTGGTGGTGGCTAGTGGTAACTGGTGGTAAGTGGTGGTAGCTGGTGGTAGCTGGTGTTAACTAGTGGTAAGTGGTGGTAGCTGGTGGTAACTGGTGGTAACTGGTGGTAACTGGTGGTAGCTGGTGGTACCTGGTGGTAGTTGGTGGTAGCTGGTGGTGACTGGTGGTAGCTAGTGGTAGCTGGTGGTAACTGGTGGTAAGTGGTGGTAGCTGGTGATAACTGGTGGTAGCTGGTGGTAAGTGGTGGTAGCTAGTGGTAATGTGAATGTCACTGGATTATACTGAAAATGGCAAGGGAGATAGAAAAAAGGATTTAGGCTAGATATGCCATCTCTCTGTCTTTTCCTCAGCTATTCCACATACTTATGGTGGATTATTTTGGAGAATTTGATGTTTCTAACCAGGGATTGGAACCGGATCAGACAACAGAAGCGAAAACCAAACTTTAGAAGCCTTTTTAAAACGTCAAATAAATCTACGTTTTACATTAGGAAAGTTATCATGCAACAGGGTGATCAAATTAAGATCCTACATCTGTAAGTACTACCCAGTGAAGTGGACAGACAAATCTTGTTGTGCCACACAGTGTGAACGCAGGTCTTAGAAGTGGCTTTGACCCCTGACACTGATTGAGCCATTCAGGGATATTTGAACCTGGAAGTCTGACCTGACTCAGCCGGGGGAGCGGTCGTCATTCCTTTATCTCTGTCACGCTCCTGTTCCATCCAAGAAGACTGATCATGCTTTCCCTTAAATGGACTGGCCTGGCTGCCTGGCAGTCACATGGTCTGATTGTCTGTGTGTGGTCCGCTTCCTAGAGGACCACAGACAGCAGTCAAGTCCAGAACTGCCCTGGCCCAGGTTATCTGCAACCTCAACATGGGGAAGCATGCACACGCATAGGAACATTGCCGACTGCCACTGCCCCACAAACCCCCATCTTTGCTCTAAGTGGAAATGCCACACAAGAATCCGATTAAGTCACGATTAAGGTAGTGGTGATATGTGATATGTGATATGTAACACAAGTGATATCTAACATAGAGGGATATCAAACATGCAAACATCTCTTTTCTATACCGGAGCAGCTGTAACGATGGAAAACTAGTCACTTTAATAATGTTTTATGTTTAAATATTGTTTAAATGCTGCTTTGCTCATGTCATATGTATATACTGTATTCTATTCTACAGTATTTTAGTCAATGCCACTCCGACATTGCTCAATCTAATACTTTACATATTTTACTTTTAGATTTGTGTATATTGTTGTGAATCGTTTTTAGATACTACAACACTGTTGGAGATGGGCAAACAAGCATTTCATTACACCCGCAATAACATCTGCTAAATATGTGTATGTGACCAATAGAATGTGATTTGATTTGATATAGGCAAGTTATTACCTCGTATCCCTGCACATCAACTCACTACTGGTACCTCGTGTATATAGCCAAGTTATTACCTCGTACCCCTGCACATCAACTCAGTACTGGTACCTCGTGTATATGGCCAAGTTATTACCTCGTACCTCTGCACATCAACTCAGTACTGGTACCCCGTGTATATGGCCAAGTTATAACCTTGTACACCTGCACATCAACTCAGTACTGGTACCCCATGTATATGGCCAAGTTATAACCTCGTACCCCTGCACATCAACTCAGTACTGGTACCCCATGTATATGGCCAAGTTATTACCTCGTACCCCTGCACATCAACTCAGTACTGGTACCCCGTGTATATGGCCATGTTATAACCTCGTACCCCTGCACATCAACTCAGTACTGGTACCCCGTGTATATGGCCATGTTATAACCTCGTACCCCTGCACATCAACTCAGTACTGGTACCCCGTGTATATGGCCATGTTATAACCTCGTACCTCTGCACATCAACTCAGTACTGGTACCCCGTGTATATGGCCATGTTATAACCTCGTACCCCTGCACATCAACTCAGTACTGGTACCCCGTGTATATGGCCAAGTTATTACCTCGTACCCCTGCACATCAACTCAGTACTGGTACCCCGTGTTTATGGCCATGTTATAACCTTGTACACCTGCACATCAACTCAGTACTGGTACCCCGTGTATATGGCCAAGTTATAACCTCGTACCCCTGCACATCAACTCAGTACTGGTACCCCGTGTATATGGCCAAGTTATTACCTCGTACCCCTGCACATCAACTCAGTACTGGTACCCCGTGTTTATGGCCATGTTATAACCTTGTACACCTGCACATCAACTCAGTACTGGTACCCCGTGTATATGGCCAAGTTATAACCTCGTACCCCTGCACATCAACTCAGTACTGGTACCCCATGTATATGGCCAAGTTATTACCTCGTACCCCTGCACATCAACTCAGTACTGGTACCCCGTGTATATGGCCATGTTATAACCTCGTACCCCTGCACATCAACTCAGTACTGGTACCCCGTGACTATGGCCATGTTATAACCTCGTACCCCTGCACATCAACTCAGTACTGGTACCCCGTGTATACGGCCATGTTATAACCTTGTACCCCTGCACATCAACTCAGTACTGGTACCCCGTGTATATGGCCAAGTTATAACCTCGTACCCCTGCACATCAACTCAGTACTGGTGCCCCGTGTATATGGCCAAGTTATAACCTCGTACCCCTGCACATCAACTCAGTACTGGTACCCTGTGTATATGGCCAAGTTATAACCTCGTACCCCTGCACATCACCTCAGTACTGGTACCCCGTGTTTATGGCCATGTTATAACCTTGTACCCCTGCACATCAACTCAGTACTGGTACCCCTTGTATATGGCCAAGTTATAACCTCGTACCCCTGCACATCAACTCAGTACTGGTACCCCGTGTATATGGCAATGTTATAACCTCGTACCCCTGCACATCAACTCAGTACTGGTACCCCGTGTATATGGCCATGTTATAACCTCGTACCCCTGCACATCAAGTCAGTACTGGTACCCCGTGTATATGGCCAAGTTATAACCTCGTACCCCTGCACATCAACTCAGTACTGGTACCCCGTGTATATGGCCAAGTTATAACCTCATACCCCTGCACATCAACTCAGTACTGGTACCCCATGTATATGGCCATGTTATAACCTCGTACCCCTGCACATCAACTCAGTACTGGTACCCCGTGTATATGGCCATGTTATAACCTCGTACCCCTGCACATCAACTCAGTACTGGTACCCCGTGACTATGGCCATGTTATAACCTCGTACCCCTGCACATCAACTCAGTACTGGTACCCCGTGTATATGGCCATGTTATAACCTTGTACCCCTGCACATCAACTCAGTACTGGTGCCCCATGTATATGGCCAAGTTATTACCTCGTACCCCTGCACATCAACTCAGTACTGGTACCCCGTGTATATGGCCATGTTATAACCTCGTACCCCTGCACATCAACTCAGTACTGGTACCCCGTGTATATGGCCAAGTTATAACCTCGTACCCCTGCACATCAACTCAGTACTGGTACCCCGTGTATATGGCCAAGTTATAACCTCGTACCCCTGCACATCAACTCAGTACTGGTACCCCGTGTTTATGGCCATGTTATAACCTTGTACCCCTGCACATCAACTCAGTACTGGTACCCCTTGTATATGGCCAAGTTATAACCTCGTACCCCTGCACATCAACTCAGTACTGGTACCCCGTGTATATGGCCATGTTATAACCTCGTACACCTGCACATCAAGTCAGTACTGGTACCCCGTGTATATGGCCAAGTTATAACCTCGTACCCCTGCACATCAACTCAGTACTGGTACCCCGTGTATATGGCCAAGTTATAACCTCGTACCCCTGCACATCAACTCAGTACTGGTACCCCGTGTATACGGCCAAGTTATAACCTCGTACCCCTGCACATCAACTCAGTACTGGTACCCCGTGTATATGGCCATGTTATAACCTCGTAACCCTGCACATCAACTCAGTACTGGTACCCCGTGTATTTGGCCATGTTATAACCTCGTACCCCTACACATCAACTCAGTACTGGTACCCCATGTATATGGCCATGTTGTAACCTCGTCCCCCTGCACATCAAGTCAGTACTGGTACCCCGTGTATATGGCCATGTTATAACCTCGTACCCCTGCACATCAACTCAGTACTGGTACCCCGTGTATATGGCCAAGTTATAACCTCGTACCCCTGCACATCAACTCAGTACTGGTACCCCGTGTATATGGCCAAGTTATAACCTCGTACCCCTGCACATCAACTCAGTACTGGTACCCCGTGTTTATGGCCATGTTATGACCTTGTACCCCTGCACATCAACTCAGTACTGGTACCCCTTGTATATGGCCAAGTTATAACCTCGTACCCCTGCACATCAACTCAGTACTGGTACCCCGTGTATATGGCCATGTTATAACCTCGTACCCCTGCACATCAACTCAGTACTGGTACCCCGTGTATATGGCCAAGTTATAACCTCGTACCCCTGCACATCAACTCAGTACTGGTACCCCGTGTATATGGCCAAGTTATAACCTCGTACCCCTGCACATCAACTCAGTACTGGTACCCCGTGTTTATGGCCATGTTATGACCTTGTACCCCTGCACATCAACTCAGTACTGGTACCCCTTGTATATGGCCAAGTTATAACCTCGTACCCCTGCACATCAACTCAGTACTGGTACCCCGTGTATATGGCCATGTTATAACCTCGTACCCCTGCACATCAAGTCAGTACTGGTACCCCATGTATATGGCCAAGTTATAACCTCGTACCCCTGCACATCAACTCAGTACTGGTACCCCGTGTATATGGCCAAGTTATAACCTCGTACCCCTGCACATCAACTCAGTACTGGTACCCCGTGTATATGGCCATGTTATAACCTCGTACCCCTGCACATCAACTCAGTACTGGTACCCCGTGTATATGGCCAAGTTATAACCTCGTACCTCTGCACATCAACTCAGTACTGGTACCCCGTGTATATGGCCATGTTATAACCTCGTACCCCTGCACATCAACTCAGTACTGGTACCCCGTGTATATGGCCAAGTTATAACCTCGTACCCCTGCACATCAACTCAGTACTGGTACCCCGTGTATATGGCCAAGTTATAACCTCGTACCCCTGCACATCAACTCAGTACTGGTACCCCGTGTATATGGCCAAGTTATAACCTCGTACCCCTGCACATCAACTCAGTACTGGTACCCCGTGTATATGGCCAAGTTATAACCTCGTACCTCTGCACATCAACTCAGTACTGGTACCCCGTGTATATGGCCATGTTATAACCTCGTACCCCTGCACATCAACTCAGTACTGGTACCCCGTGTATATGGCCATCATTTCTCATTGTGTTTTTATTCCTTGTGTTTTTATTTTTCTATTATTTATAATTGTCTCTCTGTATTGTTGGGAAGAGCCTGTAAGTAAGCATTTCACTGTTAGTCTACACCTGTTGTTTACCAAGCATGTGACAAATACAATTTGATTTGATTGATATTTTAAGAGATATCCTTGCAAACACATTGAATGAATCCTTTCCCTCAACAATTTAGTTGTTTCATTCAACTCTCTACTGTTCCAGATTCACAATACAGAACAGAGAGAAGGCTGTCCCTTTGGGGAGGCTGAGTGCTGCTATCGTTCATCGGCTCTGTAGCAGGAAAAGAGCTGGAAGAGACACCTCTGTACTGTGTGTGTGTTTTGTGTGTGTGTGTGTGTATGCACACGTGTATGTTGGCGTGTGTGTGTGTGTGTGACACCTTCACTGCGATGACTGTGGTGTTTCTTTTCTGCCACATTGTTTCTCTAATGGCACCCACTGTCTCTATGGAAACGGGCTGATAGTCAGCAGGTAGGACGTTGAAGACATCTGAAGGGCTGCATCCCAAATGGCAGCCTACTCTCTTCTTAGCACATGACTTTTGATCAGGGCCCATAGGGAATCCCTTAGCTCTCTGGTTAAAAGTATTTAATTATATGGGGAATAGAGTGCCATTTGGGAAGCACAGAAGATTTTTATCTGAAGGCTTCCATCCCTCTCTGTTATCCTCACTTCCATCCCTCTCTGCTATCCTCGCTTCCATGCCTCTCTGCTATCCTCGCTTCCATCCCTCTCTGCTATCCTCGCTTCCATCCCTCTCTGCTATCCTCGCTTCCATCCCTCTCTGTTATCCCGTCTTCCATCCCTCTCTGTTATCCTGGCTTCCATCCCTCTCAGTTATCCTGGCTTCCATCCCTCTCTGCTATCCTCGCTTCCATCCCTCTCTGTTATCCTGGCTTCCATCCCTCTCTGTCATCCTGGCTTCCATCCCTCTCTGTTATCCTGGCTTCCATCCCTCTCTGTTATCCTGGCTTCCATCCCTCTCTGTTATCCTGGATTCCATCCCTCTCTGTTATCCTGGCTTCCATCCCTCTCTGCTATCCTGGCTTCCATCCCTCTCTGTTATCCTGGCTTCCATCCCTCTCTGTTATCCTGGCTTCCATCCCTCTCTGCCCAGGTAACGTATCCTGCTCTGTGCTATCCTCGCTTCCATTCCTCTCTTCCCAGGTAATGTTCAGGTAACAATATAAATGGCAATTTAAGGCGGAAAGAGGGACAGAATATATTGCTAAAAATAATGCACAATAAAATAAAACACATTTGCCACCAACACTTCCTCCTTAACTGAAACAAGTGCAGCATAATGAGAACGACAAGAGTAGAGATGTCAATTATGAGCTCCTGTGATCTCCTCATGGGAAAATGAAACAACAGTGAAAGCAGAAAACTGATTGGTCATCAGAGAGCTGTGTGTGTCTGTGTGGTTTTCTCTGTATTATACCAACGTGGCCAATCTGCGTCTTGTTTTGCTCCCTACTCTCCCCCTCTCTCTCTCTCTTTATCTCCCTACCCTTGGCTTCCCTGTGTTTTATTGATTTAAAACTTGGCAGAATGCGCCTGACCTGATCCTGGAGGATAGCAGATGCTCAGCCCTGGCCTAGTGCTGTAGACGCACGGGCACGAACACACTCAGACACACACACTGAATACTTCTCCATTGCTCAATGGGACATAGACTGCATACCCTGCTTCTCTTGGCTCAGAGGAACAGCGTGTTCGGCTTATTGCCCTGCAAATGATCCATAATGGAAGATGGTGGTGTCTTAGAGAATAACCACTTCTCTGGGGATCTGGGGAACCATAGTGTGTCATTGAAATGCCTAGGGCCTTGTCTGCAATCTCTCCTATGCTGTCTTCAGCAGCTAGCTAACCGTCACAAATAATGCACCCGCAATTACCATTCAAATGTGGCACATAGGGTCTACGGTGCTACAATATCAAGAGCTGGAATCATTGTTAAATCAAGTGGTTTTGAAGTGACATGTACTTTGACTAAACAGGTCTCACTGGGTCCATTGTGGTTTAAGAACCAGTGACTCATTCTACAGACCTAGCCACTTGCATTTCTCTTAGCACATGTTATTTTGTCTGTTCCAATGGAACTCCTTATTTGTTCAGACCAGGTGCCATTGGTTCTCATGCCAGTAGCATAGATTACCTCCCTCAGACTAGGCTGGGTAGTCTGGATCTCACTAGAGCAGAGTGAAACTTTGTCTGGCAAGCCTTATTGTTGGAAGGATTTCTCTACTGAGCCTCTCACTTTCTGTTTCTCTCTCTCTGTCTCTCCCTCCATCAAAACAACACATAATTGAACAGAGAGAGGGAGAGGAGAGAGAGCTATGTAGAGAGGGCAAGAGAGGGCAGAAGAGGGCAAGAGAGCGAGAGAGAGAGCGAGAGAGAGAGCGAGAGAGAGAGCGAGAGAGAGAGGGAGAGGGCCCAGGTTGAGACAGTGTTTTGTCAAGTCTGGTATTTCCAGGTACTAACAACATAGTAAACTACAGTGTTTTTTCCCTATGTTCTTAACCTCTGGCCCTAATGTCTTTCAACCGACTAGGACTACAATGAGTCATCAGACAAGGCTTACACTCATTTTATGTTTCCATGTCTATCCATATCATCTCTGTATCTGCACAGCTGAACACTGAATCGCTTATCAAAATGTCTGATGATGACATCCTTGTGTTTAATCTAGGTCAACGCTGATGATTAATCTACACTCAGATGCCCAATAGAGTCCCACTGAACAATACCGTAAGACTGTGAGAACGGGCACACACACACACACACACAAAATCATTCAACATTCTACAAACATGTGCACTTGCATCATGGTGGAAAGCACTTCCGTCTAGCCCTCTTCTACACAGTCCCTGGTCAGTCTGCCTGGCTGCTCTCTCTAAAACAGGCGCACAGAGATATCCACTCTACCTGGCTGCTCTCTCTATAACAGGCTCACAGATATACCCACTCTACCTGGCTGCTCTGTCTAAAACATACTCACAGAGATACCCACTCTACCTGGCTGCTCTCTCTATATTACAGGCTCACAGAGATACCCACTCTACCTGGCTGCTCTGTCTAAAACATACTCACAGAGATACCCACTCTACCAGGCTGCTCTCTCTATAACAGGCTCACAGAGATACCCACTCTACCAGGCTGCTCTGTCTATAACATACTCACAGAGATACCCACTCTACCAGGCTGCTCTGTCTATAACATACTCACAGAGATACCCACTCTACCAGGCTGCTCTGTCTATAACATACTCACAGAGATACCCACTCTACCAGGCTGCTCTGTCTATAACATACTCACAGAGATACCCACTCTACCAGGCTGCTCTGTCTATAACAGGCTCACAGAGATGCCCACTCCACCTGGCTGCTCTGTCTATAACATACTCACAGAGATACCCACTCTACCAGGCTGCTCTGTCTACAACATACTCACAGAGATATCCACTCTACCAGGCTGCTCTGTCTATAACATACTCACAGAGATACCCACTCTACCAGGCTACTCTGTCTATAACATACTCACAGAGATACCCACTCTACCTGGCTGCTCTGTCTATAACATACTCACAGAGATATCCACTCTACCAGGCTGCTCTGTCTATAACATACTCACAGAGATACCCACTCTACCAGGCTGCTCTGTCTATAACAGGCTCACAGAGATACCCACTCCACCTGGCTGCTCTGTCTATAACATACTCACAGAGATACCCACTCTACCAGGCTGCTCTGTCTATAACATACTCACAGAGATACCCACTCTACCAGGCTGCTCTGTCTATAACATACTCACAGAGATACCAACTCTACCAGGCTGCTCTGTCTATAACATACTCACAGAGATACCCACTCTACCAGGCTGCTCTGTCTATAACATACTCACAGAGATACCCACTCTACCTGGCTGCTCTGTCTATAACATACTCACAGAGATACCAACTCTATCAGGCTGCTCTGTCTATAACATACTCACAGAGATACCCACTCTACCAGGCTGCTCTGTCTACAACATACTCACAGAGATATCCACTCTACCTGGCTGCTCTGTCTATAACATACTCACAGAGATACCAACTCTACCAGGCTGCTCTGTCTATAACATACTCACAGAGATACCCACTCTACCTGGCTGCTCTGTCTATAACATACTCACAGAGATAGCCACTCTACCTGGCTGCTCTGTCTATAACATACTCACAGAGATACCAACTCTACCAGGCTGCTCTGTCTATAACATACTCACAGAGATACCCACTCTACCAGGCTGCTCTGTCTATAACAGGCTCACAGAGATACCCACTCTACCAGGCTGCTCTGTCTATAACATACTCACATAGATACCCACTCTACCAGGCTGCTCTGTCTATAACATACTCACAGAGATACCCACTCTACCAGGCTGCTCTGTCTATAACATACTCACAGAGATACCCACTCTACCAGGCTGCTCTGTCTATAACAGGCTCACAGAGATACCCACTCTACCTGGCTGCTCTGTCTATAACATACTCACAGAGATACCCACTCCACCTGGCTGCTCTGTCTATAACATACTCACAGAGATACCCACTCTACCTGGCTGCTCTGTCTATAACAGGCTCACAGAGATACCCACTCTACCTGGCTGCTCTGTCTATAACAGGCTCACAGAGATACCCACTCTACCTGGCTGCTCTGTCTATAACATACTCACAGAGATACCCACTCCACCTGGCTGCTCTGTCTATAACATACTCACAGAGATATCCACTCTACCAGGCTGCTCTGTCTATAACAGGCTCACAGAGATACCCACTCTACCAGGCTGCTCTGTCTATAACATACTCACAGAGATATCCACTCTACCAGGCTGCTCTGTCTATAACAGGCTCACAGAGATACCCACTCTACCTGGCTGCTCTGTCTATAACATACTCACAGAGATACCCACTCTACCTGGCTGCTCTGTCTATAACATACTCACAGAGATACCCACTCTACCAGGCTGCTCTGTCTATAACATACTCACAGAGATATCCACTCTACCAGGCTGCTCTGTCTATAACAGGCTCACAGAGATACCCACTCTACCTGGCTGCTCTGTCTATAACATACTCACAGAGATACCCACTCCACCTGGCTGCTCTGTCTATAACATACTCACACTCTAGGTGCGTTACATTTATGGGGGGTCAAACAAAGCTGAGCTACTTGGAGCTGCTTGCCAGGTGTGCCATAAAGTCACCCAACATCAATGTGAAAGACTGGTGGAGAGCAGGCCAAGACATGAAAGCGGTGATAGAAAATCAGGGTTATTCCACCAAATATTGATTTCTGAACTCATCCTAAATTAAAACATTCATTTTGTGTTGTTTAAAAATGAATATGAATTTATTTTCTTTGCATTATTGGAGGTCTGACAACACAGCATATGTTTTGTTATTTTGACCAGTTGTCATTTTCTGCAAATAAATGCTCTAAATAACACTATTTTTATTTGGAATTTGGGAAAAATGTTGTCAGTAGTTCATAGAATAAAATAAAAATGTTGTCAGTAGTTCATAGAATAAAATAAAAATGTTGTCAGTAGTTCATAGAATAAAATAAAAATGTTCAATTTACCCAAACACATACCTATGAATAGTAACACCAAAGAAACTGATCATTTTTGCAGTGGTCTCTTCATTTTTCCAGAGCTGTACATTCAAATAAAATGTATTTTTCACATACATCGTAAACAACTATAACACCAGCCTTCTCTTTGGCTCCCCATCCTGGCCAGCTCAGGCGTTCGGCGTCGCCGGCCTTCTAGCTGCCTGAAGCTGCTGCTGGAAAACACCCTTCACTCATCAACCCCGGACTTGTCTCGTCATCATTACACGCACCTGGTTCCAATCCCCACTCTATCACTGTATATAGACTCCCTGTCATTTGTCTTTGTCGGTCATTGTAAATGTTACTTGTTTTCCTGAGAGGAATCTCTCCTACTCCTTCCTGAGTACTTTATTATTTTGCACTTTGGGTTTCGTCCAGATTTCATATATGGTACTTTAATAAATTCTAACCTGCGACTGCCTCCTCCCTACTCCTCCCTACACTTGTGACAACAACAGGTGTAGACTAACAGTGCAATGCTGGATGGTCTTCAGAGATAAACGAGAGGGGTTGAGGGTAGCTGAAGGATGGGACTAAAAACAAACAAAAGAAAATGAAGATTAAAAAAAAGTATTGGACTATTTTCAGGGGCTTCCTCTGACACCGCCTGGTATAGAGGTCCTGTAGAGCAGGGAGCTCGGCCCCAGTGATGTACTGGGCTATACTCACTACCCTCTGTAGCGTTACAGCTCAATTCCAAGCTGTTGCCATATCAAGCGGTGATGCAGCCAGTCAATATTTTCTCGATGTTGCAGCTGGAGAAGTGTGTATGTGTGTGTGTGTATGTGTGCGTGTGTGTGTGTGTGTACAACATGTTGTGGATACATAGTGCAGCAACACAATGGCAAGTGGAGGAAGAGGAGAACAGCTGCTGTCTGTTCATTTATAGTGAGAAGTAGCTCTCCTTTAGGGAGGGACGTCTGCTTTATGTACAGCTGAGCAGCTGCTGCTGGACCTGAGGCTGTACATTACTCTCTCTGTGTGTGTGTGTGTGTGTGTGTGTGTGTGTGTGTGTGTGTGAGTGTGTGTGTGTGCGTGCGAGGACAGTCTGGATCCTCTGTCATCCCTTCCCCTGATGCCATGATGTTTCCATACAGCAATAGATCTTCCTACAGGCTTCTGACTTCACACGACACACTAACAAGTTGCCAGGAGGCAACTAAGCACACACACACACACACACACACACACACACACACACACACACACACACACACACACACACACACACACACACACACACAGCAAGTTGAACAACAGATTATTCTATGATTATATATAACACAATTAACAGGGTTGGGCATCTCTATTAGAAATAAGTTATGATATGGAGATCTCTGTTTCTCCTGACTGAATGAGAAATCTATCAAATCTTCCTGATTGCCTGCTGAGGGAGAACACATGAATATTCCAGTCCCTCATCAACAGTATGCTGGATCCAATCTATGCAGAAAAGCAATTGTTTGCTAATGTGTGTAGTCTCGCAAACAAGCCGTGACAGTCGCCTAATGAATTTCTCATGTCGGATGTTGAGCAGCGAAGTAACACATATAAATAAATAAGTTGGAGAGAGATACAACGTTTACAGGATCCTAATTATTTCCTAGAAGTTCCAGTCTGAGTAATGTTCATTTCCTCCTAATATTCATCAACAACAATGTCTGAGCAGTACTGCTTGTCATTTGATAGCTGCAGGGAAAGAGATTTGGAAGGGGACAAGGCAGAAAAAGACCTGTAACAGGGAGGGAGGGAGGAAGGAAGGAAGGAAGGAAGGAAGGAAGGAAAGGGAGGGAGGGAGGGAGGGAGGGAGGGAGGGAGGGAGGGAGGGAGGGAGGGAGGGAGGGAGGGCAAAGAAGTCAGATTCTTGGAGAAGAACACATACAAGTTCAGCGCTATACTCTCTATGTTAAAAGTCCTAGTGGGGTTTAGGGGTGAGAGGGAACAGACAGATGGGGTAACAGTGGGGTGGGGCAATTATATAAGTCGTTGAGAAACACATAGTGACAATCCCACAGGAGGCTGGTGAGGGGAAGATGGATCATAATAATGGCTGGATTGGAGTGATTGGAATGGTATCAAACACAAACATCTTACCATTGATTCCGAAATCATTACGTACTATGAGCCTTTGCTCCCCAATTAAGGTGTGTCCAGCCTTATGTGGCCTACACCCTCATTAAAACCTTCTCACACAGAGACACACACACACACACACACAAACACTTTCCTGTGTGAAGCCTTCTTCAGGTGACTTCTAGGCAACACTGCAGTGTCTCAACCCTTAGGGGTTGTTCACTTCATCTCTACACCTATCCTTATTCCCTCTCTCCTTAACTCTCCCTATCCTTCTCTCTATATCTATCGTTCTCTCGTCTCCCCCCTCTCCTTCTCTCCACATTTCCCCTCTCCATCTCTCCCCTTATCCTTCTCTCTCACACTCATTCTCTCCCCCTCAACTTCTTTACTTCTCTCCCTCTCTCCAACTTCTCCCCCTCTCCCCCTCTCCTTCTCCTCTTCTATCCCCCTCTCCCCTTCTCCCACTCTCCCCTTCTCCTTCTCTCCACATCTCCTTCTCTACCCCTCTCCTTCAATTCCCCTCTCCTTCTCTTCCCCTCTCCATCTCCACACATCTCCTTCTCTCCCCCTCTCCTTATTTCCCACACTCCTCTTCTCCCCTTCTCTGCCCCTCTACCCCTCTCCTTCTATCCGCCTCTCCCCATATCCTCCTCTCCCCCTCTTCCCTTCTCATTCTCTCCCCCACTACCTCTCTCCACATGTCCAAATCTCCTTCTCTCCTTCTAGCCCCGTCTCATTCTCTCCTTCTCTCCCATCTCCCCTCTCATTCTCATTCTCTCTCCCTCTACTTCTCCCCATCTCTGCTACTCTCCCCCTCTCCATCTCTACCATTCTCCACATCTCATTCGCTACACATATCAATCTCTCCCCCTCTCCTTCTCTCCCCTTCTCCTTCTCTCCCCCTCTCCTTCTCTCAATCACTCCCTTTCTCCTTCTCTCCTTCTCTACTTCCCTCCCCCTCTCCTTCTCTCCCCTTCTCTCTCCTCTCCCCCTCTCTCCCTCTCCTTCTCTCCCCTTTCCCTCTGTCCTTCTCTCCCCCTCTCCAATTCTCCCCATCTCCCCCTATCACCACTTCCTTCTCTCTCCTCTCCTTCTCTGCTTCTCTCCCCCTTTCCTTCTCTCCCATTCTCCACATCTCCTTCTCCACACATCTCATTCTCTCCAGCTTTCATTCCCTCCATCTCCCCCTCTCTCCTCTCCCCCTTTCCCCCTCGCCGTCTCCCCCCTCTCCTTCTCTCCCCCTCACCACATCTCATTCTCTACACATATCCCCCCCCGCCCTCGCCTTCTCCCCCCTCTCCTTCTCTCCCCCTCACCACATCTCCTTCTCTACACTTATCCTACTCTCCCCCTCTCCTTCTCTCCCCCTCTCCTTCTCTCCCCTTCTCCTTCTCTCCCCCTCTCCTACTCTCCCCCTCTCCTCCTTTCCACCTGTCTACTTCTCTCCATCACTCCCTCTCTCTTTCTCTCTCCCTCTCCCCCCCTCTCGTTCTCTCCCCCTCACATTCTCTCCCCTCCCTCTCTCCCCCTTTCCTGCTCTCCTTCTCTCACCCATTCCTCTCTCCACCTCTCCTCTTCCCCTCTCCTTCTCTCCCCTTCTCCTTCTCTCCTTCTCTCATCTCTCCCCCTTTCTCCCTTTCCTTCTCTCCCCTTCTCCTTCTCTCCCCCATCCTCTCTCCCCTTCTCCTTCTCTCCCCCATTCTCTCTCCCCTTCTCCTTCTCTCCCCCATCCTCTTCTCCCCATCTCCATCTCTCCCACTCTCCTTCTCTCCACATCTTCTTTTCCACTCTCCTTCTCTCCTTCTCTTCCGTTCTCTGCCCTTCTCATTCTCGCCCCCTCTCCTTCCGTCCGCCTCTCCTTCTCTTCCCCTCTCCTTCTCTCCTTCTATCCCCCTCTCCTACAATCCTTCTTTCCCCCTCTCCTTCTCTCCACCTCTCCTTCTTTCCACCTCTCCCCTTCTCCTTCTCTCCCCCATCCTCTTCTCCCCTTCTCCTTCTCTCCCCATCTCATCTCTCCCACTCTCCTTCTCTCCGCATCTTCTTTTCCACTCTCCTTCTCTTCCGTTCTCTCCCTTTCTCATTCTCATTCTTTCTCTTTTCTCTCCCTCTCGTTCTCTCCTTCTTTCCCCCTCTCCTTCTATCCTATCTCTCTCCTCTCCCCTCTCTGTATCTCATCATCTCCATCTCTCCCCCTCTCATTCTTTCCATCTCTCCTTCTCTCTCATTTCCCCCCCTCTCATCTCTCCACCTCTCCTTCTCTTCCCCTCTCATTCTCTCCTTCTATCCCCCTCTCCTACAATCCTTCTTTCCCCCTCTCCTTCCCTCCGCCTCTCCTTCTCTTCCCCTCTCCTTCTCTCCTTCTATCCCCCTCTCCTACAATCCTTCTTTCCCCCTCTCCTTCTTTCCTCCTCTCCTTCTTTCCACCTCTCCCCCTCTTCTTCCCTCCCCCAATCATTCTCTCCTTCTTTCCCCCTCTACTTCTCTGCTTCTCTCCCCCTCTCCCCTCCTCCTTCTCTCCTTTTCTCTCCCTCTCGTTCTCTCCTTCTTTCCCCCTCTCCTTCTCTCCTATCTCTCTCCTCTCCCCTCTCTGTATCTCATTATCTCCATCTCTCCCCCTCTCATTCTCTCCATCTCTCCTTCTCTCCCATTTTCTCCCCCCCTCTCATCTCTCCAGCTCTACTTCTCTCCTTCTCGCCAATTCTCTTTCTCTCCCCCTCTCCTTCTCTCCATCTCTCCCCCCTCCTTCTCTCCCATTCTCTTTCTCTCCCATTCTCTTTCTCTCCCCCTCTCCACATCTCCAACTCTCCCCATCCTCCTCTCATTCTCTCCCCTTCTCCCTCTCTCCTCCTCCCCTTCTTTTCCCCTCTCCCCTTCTCCTTCTCTCCCCCAATAATTCTCTCCTTCTTTCCCCCTCTCCTTTTCTGCTTCTCGCCCTCCCCCTTCTCTCCTTTTCTCTCCCTCTCGTTCTTTCATTCTCTCCTTCTCTCCCCTTCTCCTTCTCTCCTTTACTCCTTCTCTCACCCACTCCTCTCTCTCCATCTTTTCTCCATCTCTCCTCTTCCCCTCTCATTCTCTCATCTCTCCCCCTTTCCCCCTCTACTTCTCTCCCCATCTTGTTCCCTCCCCTCCTTCTCTCCCCTCTCCTTCTCTCCCCCTCTCCACATCTCCCCTTCTCCCCTTTCCTGCTCTCCTTCTCTCCCCTTCTCTCCCATCCTCCTCTCCTTCTCTCGCCCTCTCCCCACATCTCCTTCTCTCTACCTACATCATCATTTTTATGAATTTTATTTATCCGTTATTTTACCAGGTAAGCTGACTGAGAACACGTTCTCATTTACAGCAATGACCAGGGGAATAGTTACAGGGGAGAGGAGGGGGATGAATGAGCCAATTGTAAACTGGGGATTATTAGGTGACCGTGATGGTTTGAGGGTCAGATTGGGAATTTAGCCAGGACACCAGGGTTAAGTGCCATGGGATCTTTAATGACCTCAGAGAGTCAGGACACCCGTTTAACGTCCCATCCGAAAGACGGCACCCTACACAGGCACCCTACACTACTACTACTACTACCACCCTACACTACTGGCCCTCCAACACCACTTCCAGCAGCATCTGGTCTCTCATCCAGGGACTGACCAGGACCAACCCTGCTTAGCTTCAGAATCAAGCCAGCAGTGGTATGCAGGGTGGCATAATAGCACAAGGTACTGCAACAGAGACACCACTACATAGATCATAATAACACAAGGTACTGCAACAGAGACACCACTACATAGATCATAATAACACAAGGTACTGCATCTCAGGAGTCATTCTGGCATGTGGTGATGCTGTATAACACTTAAAAGATCTCTATCCTTCTCTCTATATATATTTCTCTCTTTATCTCTCTCTCAGTCTCTCAATGTATCTCTCTCTTTTTCATTTTCTTCTCCATCTGTCCCGATCCCCCCTCCCTTTGTCACTTGATCTGTCACCCTGTCTCTCTCTCTGTCACTCTGTCTCTCTCTCTGTCACTCTCTCTCTCTGTCTGTCTCTCTCTCCCCTTGTCTCTCAAATCAATTCTATTTCAATTCAATTTAAGGGGCTTTATTGGCATGGGAAACATATGTTAACATTGCCAAAGCAAGTGAAATAGATAATATACAAAAGTGAAATAAACAATAAAAATTAACAGTAAACATTACACTCACAGAAGTTCCAAAAGAATAAAGACATTTCAAATGTAAAATTAAGGGCAAATAGTTAAAATACAAAAGGGGGAATAAATAAATATGGGTTGTATTTACAACGGTGTTTGTTCTTCACTGGTTCACCTTTTCTTGTGGAAACAGGTCACAGATCTTGCTGCTGTGATGGCACACTGGTATTTCACCCAGTAGATATGGGAGTTCATCAAAATCAGGTTTGTTTTTTCAAATTATTTGTGGATCTGTGTAATCTGAGGGAAAAATGTGTCTCCAATATGGTCATACATTTGGCAGGAGGTTAGGAAGTGCAGCTCAGTTTCCATCTCATTTTGTGGGCAGTGTGCACATAGCCTGTCTTCTCTTAAGAGCCAGGTCTGCCTCCGGCGGCCTGCCATGCCATACCATACTATATTATACCATAATATTGTCACCATCGTCGTCAAGGAAATGACCGGACCAAGGTGCAACAAGGTAAGCGTACATTATTTTATTTTAAATGTCGCCAACAAAACAATAAACAACAAAACGAACGTGAAGCTCTGTAAGGCTACACCTGCCACTAACAAAGACAACAACCCACAAGTGAGAAAAGGAACAAAGGCTGCCTAAGTATGAGTCCCAATCAGAGACAACGATAGACAGCTGTCCCTGATTGAGAATTACACCCGGCCAAAAACAAAGAACCAGAAAGCATAGACTTTCCCACCCGAGTCACACGTGACAAATATGCTATACCATACCAAACCATTTAATGCCATGCCATGTCTTACCATGCCGTACTATACCATAATATACTATACCATACCATATATACTATAAAATACCATACCATATTATAACATAATATACTACACTATACTATACCATAACATGCCATACCCCAGTATACAATAATATACTAAACCATAATATTCTGTACCATACTATAAAATACCATACCATATTATACCATACCATAATATACAACACTATGCTATACTATACCATAACATACTATACTTAAACAATAAAGCACAAGGTGGTGTGGTATTTGGCCAATATACCACGTCTAAGGGCTGTTCTTACACGTGACGTATCACGGAGTGCCCTTAGCTGTGGTATATTGGCCATATACCACAAACCCGAGGTGTCTTATTGCTATTATTAACTGGTTATCAACGTAATTACAGCAGTACAAGTAATTGTTTTGTCATACCCGTGGTATACTGTCTGATATACTACAGCTGTCAGCCAATCAGCATTCCGGGTTCGAACCAGCCAGTGTATAATATACCATATTATACTATACCATTCCAAATACACAACACACTAAACCATGCCATAGTATGCTATACCATGCTATACTATACAATACTATATAATACTACACTATACCATACAATACAAAAGCATACCATACCATAACATACTATACTAATACCATACTATGCTATACTATAATATACCATACTATACCATACTATACCATATCCCACTATACTATATCATACTATACCACGCCATACATACTATAAAATACTGTAAAATACCATACTATACTATATCACATTATAAAATATCATACTATACTATACCCCACTATACTGTACTACACCACATTATACTATACCCCACTATACTATACCTGTCACGATCGTTATAAGGAGTGAACCAAAATGCAGCGTGGTATGTTTCCATCCTCTTTATTAGGAAAAGAAACTCATAATAATAATAAAGTGAAAAAATGAAACGTGAAGGTCAAAGTAGTGCTCACAGGCAACTATACCCAGACAAGATCCCACAAAGCACAAAGGGGAAATGGCTGCCTAAATATGATCCCCAATCAGAGACAACGATAAACAGCTGCCTCTGATTGGGAACCATACCAGGCCAACATAGAAATATAATTACCTAGATGACCCACCCTAGTCACACCAAGACCTAACCAACATAGAGAATAAAAAGCTCTCTATGGTCAGGGCGTGACAATACCATACGTATCTATACTATACCTTTCCATACAACACCACACTATAAAATACCATACCGTACTATCCATAATATACTATACCATACTTTACTAGCCTAGTTGGTTTAGCAAAGGAAAAAGACTTGAACCATCCCGCTAGCCATGATTGGCTGAGATAATGGATGGGCTGGATATTTTGAGAGATGACATCAGATTGGTCTGCCATGTAGCACGCTTCTGTCTATAACATGAGCTTCTAAGTATGTGTAGGTAATCCTTTCTAAAGCGGCTTTCTTGAACCATATCACGAAGAACTGCAAAAGTGTGGCTAATCATCTCCACTTTCTGGAGGACTCTAGTTTTTAAAAATTTGTTTAATGGCCGGTAGAAGCAGAGAATGATAGCTAAGAAGAAGGAGAAAATCCTGGCGTTTAATTGCAAATATGCGGAGGGAGTCGAAAAGAGAACACACAGAAGAATGTTGTATAAATGCCTGTCTCCGGATTATATCTTCAAACTAAGGGCAACCATGGCATCCGTGACAGTGAGGGAGAAGTCTCCATCCATGTATATGGGTAAGAGAGTCTAGCTAGCTATATTTTTAGATATTATGCTTTTTAAATTTAGTCAGAAAGCCATTTTCATTGCAAGCTAAAGCACACCGTTAGCTAACGAGCTAACATTAGCTGGCTGGCTCACTACCTATTGTTACGGCTAAGATGTTTGTAGTAATATTACTTGTATCTCGGAGCCATTTGCATTGATAGTTATAGCCCAATGTTAGCTAGCTAGTAACAGTGACTTTCGAAAGAATTCTGTCGATGCCTCTCCTTGTTCGGGCGGTGTTCGGCTGTCGACGTCGCCGGTCTTCTAGCCATCACCGATCCATTTTTCATTTTCCATTTCCATTTCCATCTCGTTTTCCCACACACCTGGTTCTCCTTTCCCTCATTATGTCTTGTGTATTTAACCCTCTGTTCCCCCATGTCTTTGTGTGGTATTGTTTATTGTAAGTGCTTGTGCACATTTTGTTTGACTGGTGCTCGTCAGGTTATTGTGCCCATACTTTATATTTCTTATGCCGTTGGTTTTACTATTAAACTGCTCCGGCTATTATCAAGTTCTGCTCTCCTGCGTCTGACTTCCCTGCCACCAGATACACACCCCTTACAATTGCAAAACAAATAAGAAAATAGACAAAAAAAACTGAAAACTTGAGTGTGCATAACTATTCACGCCACTAAAGTAAACACTTTGTAGAGCCATTTTTGCAGCAATTACAGATGCAAGTATCTTGGAGTATGTCTCTATAAGCTTGGCACATCTAGCCACTGGGATTTCTGTCCATTCTTCAAGGCAAAACTGCTCCAGCTCTTTCAAGCTGGATGCGTTCGCTGTTGTACAGCAATCTTTAAGTCATACCACAGATTCTCAATTGGATTGAGGTCTGGGCTTTGACTAAGCCATTCCAAGACATTTAAATGATTCCTCTTAAACCGCTCCAGTGTTGCTTTAGCAGTATGCTTAGGGTCATTGTCCTGCTGGAAGGTGAACCTCCATCCCAGTCTCAAATCTCTGGAAGACTGAAACAGGTTTCCCTCAAGAATGTCCCATTATTTAGCGCCATCCATCATTCTTTCAATTCTGACCAGTTTCCCAGTCCCTGCCGATGAAAAACATCCCCAAAGCAAAATGCTGCCAGCACCATGCTTCACTGTGGGGACCATGTTCTCGGGGTGATGAGAGGTGTTGGATTTGCGCCAGACATAGTGTTTTCCTTGATGGCCAAAAAGCTCAATTTTAGTCTCATCTGACCAGAGTACCTTCTTCCATACGTTTGGGGAGTCTCCCAAATGCCTTTTGGCGAACACCAAATGTGTTTGCTTAGATTTTAATTTAAGCCATGGCTTTTTTCTGGCCACTCTTCCGTAAGCCCAGCTCTGTGGAGCGTATGGCTTAAAGTGGTCCTATGGACAGAAACTCCTATCTCCGCAGTGGAGCTTTGCAGCACCTTCAGGGTCATCTTTGTTGCCTCTTTGTTGCCTCTCTGATTAATGCCCTCCTTGCCTGGCTTGTGAGTTTTGGTGAGTGGCCCTCTCTTGGCAGGTTTGCTGTGGTGCCATATTCTTTCCATTTAAACAAAGGATTTAATGGTGCTCCGTGGGATGTTCAAAGTTTCAGATATTTTTTCATAACCCAATCCTGATCTGTAATTCTCCACAACTTTGTCCCTGACCTGTTTGGAGAGCTCCTTGGTCTTCATGGTGCCGTTTGCTTGGTGGTGCCCTTTGCTTAGCGGTGTTGCAGACTCTGGGGCATTTCAGAACAGGTGTATATATACTGAGATCAAATGACAGATCATGTGACACTTAGACTGCACATAGGTGGACTTCATTTAAATAAATATATGACTTCGGAAGGTAATTGGTTGCACCAGATCTTATCTAGGGGCTTCATAGCAAAGGGGGTGAATACATATGCACACACCACTTTTCCATTTTCCATTTTTATTTTATTTCTTGAAACAAGTTACAAGTTTTCATTTCACTATTTTGTGTATGTCCATTACATGAACTCCAAATAAAAATCAATTTAGGTTGGAATGAAACAAAATAGGAAAAACGCCAAGGGGGATGACGACGGAGCAGAAGGCATACATTTTACGTGCCCCCAACCGATTGTGTTTGTTTATCTGTGTTGTTCGTGAACTTATTTTTTTACTATTTTTGACATAATGTTGCCGCTACCATCTCTTATAAGCAAAAATAACTTCTAGACATCAGGACTGCGGATACTCACCATGGACTAGCAGAATCCTTTTTCTTCTTTCACGAATCTTACAAGCCTGAGGCGGAGGATATACGGCTCTCACGGAAACAGGCCCTGACCCCAGTGATCTGCGTGAAGAGGAGGTGGAGAAAGAGAGACCGGAGGGCGAACTGCTTTCTGAGGAGTCAAAGGCGATCGAAAAAAAACCCTCTCCCCTCATTTCTGCTAGCAAATATGCAATCTTTGGACAATAAATGGACAAGTTATTTGGAAGATTAAACTACCAACGGGACATTAAAAACTGTAACATCTTATGCTTCACAGAGTCGTGGCTGAATGACGACAAAATCAACATACTCGTTATACAATGTACCAGCAGGATAGAACAGCGGCATCTGGTAAGACAAGGGGCGCCGGTCTTTGTATTTTTGTACGCAACAGCTGGTGCACGATATCTAAGGTTCTCGAGCTATTGCTCAGAGGCAGAGTTTCTCATGATAACCTGCAGACCACACTACCTACCGATAGAGTTTAATCTATATTCTTTGTAGCTGGGTACATATCACCACAGTCAGTCAGCTGGCACTAAGATAGCATTGAATGAGCTGTATTCCACCATAAGCAAACAAGAAAACGCTCACCCAGAGGCGGCACTCCTGGTAATCAGGGACTTTAATGGAGGGAAACTTAAATCAATTTCTATCAGCATGTTAAATGTGCAACCAGAGGGAAAATAACTCTGAACCACCTATAGTACACACACAGAGATGCACAGAAAGCTCTCCCTCACCCTCCATTTGGCAAAAATGACCATAATTCCATCCTCCTGATTCCTGCTTACAAGCAAAAATTAAAGCAGGAAGCAGCAGTGACTAGGTCTATAAAAAAGTGGTCAGATGAAGCAGGTGCGAAGACTTTGCAAGCACAGAGTATGTTCCGGGATTCCTCCAATGGCATTGAAGAATACACCACGTGTCATTGGCTTCATCAATAAGTGCATCGATGAAGTCATACCCACAGTGACCGTATGTACATACCAGATCAATGATATCACTTCTCCCTTCACACAGACTCACTCCAGATCAATGAAATCGCTCCACATGGAAGGATTTTTCCATTCGGATGATTCCGTCCCCTGATATGATGGTTATGAGAAATCGAATCTAGAATCCTGGGCCCTGGATGTTTGCAGCTACTGCCCATGTGTGTGTGTTCAGCTCCTTGCTGCCCGTGTAGCAATATGGGCCTGAATAGCAGAGAAGTATTGTTATCAACCAGACTGAACATGGAAATCGGGTGTGTTGATACCAAAAATCCATAAAATTCACAATTGTTTGGGTTGATATGACATCTGAAAATCGAGTTTACATCCTTGAAAGCATAATGGGAAAAGGGAAGAGAGAGAAAGAGACAGAGACAGAGAAACACACAGAGAGGGCGGGAGAATGATCGATATTGAGAGAAAGAGTGAGACAGAGAAAGAAAGATTAAGCTGGCCATAAATCACCACCTCCCTCTCTCCTTCCCTACTTCCCTGTAACTCTCCCTCTACCTGCGTCATCTTGACACGTGCTCCCAGTCCCTCATCAGGTGACAGGGCCACATTTGTCATCCTAATATAGATGCTGCCTCAGGCCTGAGATGAATGCACTCCACACTCATTCCCATGTGGAACCTTTATAAAAACATGGCAGGAGCAGCACAGCGACGCACCACCTCCCTTCCTCCTAAAACAGCAGACGAGGTCATCCGTCTCCGAGAGAGTACAGCTATTATCATTCAGACTTCTAGCAGTACAAAGCAGTGTGTGTGTGTGTGTGTGTGTGTGTGTGTGTGTGTGTGTGTGTGTGTGTGTGTGTGTGTGTGTGTGTGTGTGTGTGCCAATACGATTCACAAGGGGCCATGTAGCTACAGTACATGTCCTCATAGCCTAATCAGCCGTGCTATCATTCAGTACAGAGTGTGAGAGATAAAAAGGCATCAAATTGAGTGTTCTGGGTCATGTTCATTACCCATCAAACCAGAAAATAACCCTGACAGTAACAGGGTGGCACTACCTGAACCTGTCTAATAAGAAACACTCATTTTCCCTTAAGATCACCACCCAGGTGTGAAAGGCACTAGATGCTGTTAATAGTGAAAAAAGGAGAAGAGATGTCCTCAGAGATATTCAACAGCTACTAGTGTGACACAATAGGAATAAAGAGGGTTCACACTGTGCTGTACGTCTCACACCTCTCCATTTAATAAAGGACTGCCAGGATGTTTGTACCAGCCTTAGTTCACACCATCATGACGAGGTGGAGATTGTATTGTTCCCGTGCGGCTCAGTTGGTTGTGCATGGTGCTTGCAACGCCAGATGGTGGGTTCAATTCCCAAGGAGGACCAGTTTGAAAAAGTATCCAGTCACTACTGGAAGGTGCTCTGGACGAGAGCATCTGCTAAATGACTCAAATGTAAGGAGAAAAAGTGAGAATAGGCTTTCTGGAAAAATTGGCCTGATTCATTCCATGTGCACTGATCCTGTGTGCAACCTAGTTCTCACATGTTGGATAGGCCTAACACTTTCTATAAGACTTGTTGTGAGCATTACTTACAGCTAATAACTCCTGACAGACTGTAAACACCCAAATACTGTAAAGACTGTGAAGACTATAGAGACTGTAAAAACCCGAATACTGTAAAGACTGTAGAGACTATAGAGCCTGTAGAGACTATGAAGACTATATGGATTGTAAAGACTATAGAGACTGCAATGACTTTAAAGACTATAAAGAGTGCAAATACTATATATACTATAAAGACTGTGGACTGTAAAGACCATAAAAACTAAAGAGACTATAAAGCCCAAAGAGACTGTAAGACTATAAATTAATTATAATCAATAGGTATTTCACAGGGAAAGTTCATACTTTCTCTTTTGACAAACTCTCATATCTCCCTCTCTTTCTCTCTCTCTGTGTGTGTTGTGGTGTGTTGTGGTATGTTGTGTTGTCTTCCATTGCATTGTGTTTAAATCCAGTTTGTGGGGTTGTGTTGCATTGTAATGTGTTGTGTTGCATTGTAATGTGTTGTATTGCATTGTGTTGCGTTGTGCTGTGATGTGTGTTGTGTTCCGTGTTCCTCCCCCTGTCTCTTTCCTTCTCTCTGTTTGTCTCTCGCTCTCAATGGTGGTCTCCCTCCATTCCTTCACCCTTTTTGTCACGTTCTGACCTCTATTTCTGTTGTTTTGTATTTATTTAGTATGGTCAGGGCGTGAGTTGGGTGGGCAGTCTATGTTTGTTTTTCTATGTTTTGGGGCATTTCTATGTTTTCGGCCTAGTATGGTTCTCAATCAGAGGCAGGTGTCATTAGTTGTCTCTGATTGAGAATCATACTTAGGTAGCCTGGGTTTCACTGTGTGTTTGTGGGTGATTGTTCCTGTCACTGTGTTTGTCGTCACAGGATAGGACTGTTTTGCGTTCTCACATTTCTTGTTTTCGTTAGTTTGTTCATGTGTAGTGATTTATTAAAATATGAATAACCACCACGCTGCGCTTTGGTCCGCTTCTCCTCCTCCTACAGACGAACGCCCTTACAGAATCACCCACCGCAACAGGACCAAGCGGCGTGGTAACGGGCAACAGCGGCACAAGGAGGAATGGACTTGGGATGATGTGTTGGACGGCAAGGGTTGCTACACATGGGAGGAGATCCTGGCGGGAAAGGATCGCCTTCCATGGGAACAGGTGGAGGCAGCGAGGAGAGCAGAGGCAGCCGGAGAGAGGAGCCGGCGATATGAGGGAACACGGTTGGCAAGGAAGCCCGGGAGTCAGCCCCAAAAATTTCTTGGGGGGGGGCTAACAGGGAGTATGGCTACGCCAGGTAGGAGACCTGAGCCAACTTCCTGTGGTTACCGGGGGGCTAGAGAGACCGGGCAGGCACCGTGTTATGCTGTGGAGCGCACGGTGTCCCCAGTGCGGGTGCACAGCCCGGTGCGGTACATTCCAGCTCTGCGTATCGGCCGGGCTAGAGTGGGCATCGAGCCAAGTGCCATGAAGCCGGCTCTACGCATCTGGTCTCCAGTGCGTCTCCTTGGGCCGGCTTACATGGCACCAGCCTTGCGCACGGTGTCCCCGGTTCGCCTGCATAGCCCAGTGCGGGCTATTCCACCTCGCCGCACTGGCAGGGCGACCGGGACCATTCAACCGGGTAAGGTTGGGCAGGCTCTGTGCTCAAGAGCTCCAGTGCGCCTGCACGGCCCGGTCTATCCGTCACCACCTCCACGCACCAGCCCTCCGGTGGCAGCTCCCCGTACCAGGCTGTCTCTCCGGCCCATCCTTGCAGGGGCTCTCTCCTCTCCAGCGCTGCCGGAGTCTCCCGCCTCTCCGGCGCTACCAGAGCCTTCCTCCTCTCCAGCGCTGCCGGAGTCTCCCGCCTGTTCGGCGCTACGAGAGCTACTCAGTCCGGCGCTTCCAGAGCCTTCCTCCTCTCCAGCGCCGCCAGTGCCGCTCGTCAGCCCAGCGCCGCCAACGCCGCCCGTCTGCCCAGCGCCGCCAGTGCCGCCCGTCAGTCCGGCGGTTCCAGAGCCTTCCTCCTCTCCAGCGCCGCCAGTGCCGCCCGTCTGCCCAGCGCCGCCAGTGTCGCCCGTCTGCCCAGCGCCGCCCGTCTGCCCAGCGCCGCCCGTGCCGCCCGTCTGCCCAGCGCCGCCAGTGCCGCCCGTCTGCCCAGCGCCGCCAGTGCCGCCCGTCTGCCCAGCGCCGCCAGTGCCGCCCGTCTGCCCAGCGCCGCCAGTGCTGCCCGTCTGCCCAGCGCCGCCAGTGCTGCCCGTCTGCCAGGAGCCGCCAGTGCCGCCCGTCTGCCAGGAGCCGCCAGTGCCGCCCGTCAGCCAGGGGCCGCCAGTGCCGCCCGTCAGCCAGGGGCCGCCAGTGCCGCCCGTCAGCCAGGGGCCGCCAGTGCCGCCCGTCAGCCAGGGGCCGCCAGTGCCGCCAGTAAGCCAGGGGCCGCCAGTGCCGCCAGTAAGCCAGGGGCCGCCAGTGCCGCCAGTAAGCCAGGGGCCGCCAGTGCCGCCAGTAAGCCAGGGGCCGCCAGTGCCGCCAGTAAGCCAGGGGCCGCCAGTAAGCCAGGGGCCGCCAGTGCCGCCAGTCAGCCAGGGGCCGCCAGTAAGCCAGGGGCCGCCAGTGCCGTCAGTCAGCCAGGGGCCGCCCGAGCAGCTGCCCCTCTGTCCAGAGCAGCTGTCGCCCCTCTGTCCCAAGCTGCTGCCGCCCCTCTGTCCCGAGCAGCTGTCCCTCTGTCCCGAGCAGCTGTCCCTCTGTCCCGAGCAGCTGTCCCTCTGTCCCGAGCAGCTGCCGCCCCTCTGTCCCGAGCTGCTATCGCCCCTCTGTCCCGAGCTGCTATCGCCCCTCTGTCCCGAGCTGCTATCGCCCCTCTGTCCCGAGCAGTTGTCCCTCTGTCCCGAGCAGCTGCTTCACCTCTGTCCCGAGCTGCCCCTCTGTCCCGAGCAGCCCCTCTGTCCAGTGGGGTCATTGAGAGGGGTGGCCATGGTGAGTAAGCCAGGGAGGCGGACAATAAGGCGGACTAAGACAATGGTGAAGTGGGGTCCGCGTCCCGCGCCAGAGCCGCCACCGCGGACAGACGCCCACCCAGACCCTCCCCTATAGGTCAAGGTTTTGCGGCCGGAGTCCGCACCTTTGGGGGGGGGTACTGTCACGTTCTGACCTCTATTTCTGTTGTTTTGTATTTATTTAGTATGGTCAGGGCGTGAGTTGGGTGGGCAGTCTATGTTTGTTTTTCTATGTTTTGGGGCATTTCTATGTTTTCGGCCTAGTATGGTTCTCAATCAGAGGCAGGTGTCATTAGTTGTCTCTGATTGAGAATCATACTTAGGTAGCCTGGGTTTCACTGTGTGTTTGTGGGTGATTGTTCCTGTCACTGTGTTTGTCGTCACAGGATAGGACTGTTTTGCGTTCTCACATTTCTTGTTTTCGTTAGTTTGTTCATGTGTAGTGATTTATTAAAATATGAATAACCACCACGCTGCGCTTTGGTCCGCTTCTCCTCCTCCTACAGACGAACGCCCTTACACTTTTAGCATGTTGTCGTCCTCTCTCTCTCTCTCCCAATTTTCATTTTCAATTATTTACTGGCATGGGAAAAACATATTTATAGTTTAATTCAGAAGTTAGGTTGGAGTCATTAAAACCCGTTTTTCAACCATTCCACACATTTCTTGTTAACAAACTGTAGTTTTGGCAAGTCGGTTAGGACATCTACTTTGTGCATGACACAAGTCATTTTTCCAACAATTGTTTACAGACAGATTATTTCACTTAATCACAATTCCAGTGGGTCAGAAGTGTACATACACTAAGTTGACTGTGCCTTTAAACAGCTCGTAAAATTCCAGAGAATGATGTCATGGCTTTAGAAGCTTCTGATAGACTAATTAACATAATTTGAGTCAATTTGAGGTGTACCTGTGGATCTATTTCAAGGCCTACCTTCAAACTCAGTGCCTCTTTGCTTGTCATCATGGGGAAATCAAAAGAAGTCTGCCAAGACCTCAGAAAAAATTGTAGACCTCCACAAGTCTGGTTCATCCTTGGGAGCAATTTCCATATGTCTGAAGGAACCACGTTCATCTGTACAAACAATAGTACGCAAGAATAGACACCATGGGACCACGCAGCCGTCATACCACTCAGGAAGGAGACGCTTTCTGTCCGCTAGAGATGAATGTACTTTGGTGCGAAAAGTGCAAATCAATCCCAGAACAACAGCAAAGGACCTTGTGAAGATGCTGGAGGAAACAGGTACAAAAGTATCTAAATCCACAGTAAATTAGTTCTTTATCGACATAACCTGAAAGTCCGATCAGCAAGGAAGAAGCCACTTCTCCAAAACCGCCATAATAAATGCCAGACTACAGTTTGCTACTGCACATGGGAACAAAGATCATACTTTTTGGAGAAATGTCCTCTGGTCTAATGAAGCAAAAATAGAACTGTTTGGCCATAATGACCATCATTATGTTTGGAGGAAAAAGGGGAAGGTTTGCAAGTTGAAGAACACCATTTCAACCGTAAAGCATGGGAGTGGCAGCATCATGTTGTGGGGTGCTTTGTTGCAGGAGGGACTGGTGCACTTCACAAAATAGATGGCATCATGAGGGAGGAAAATTATGTGGATATATTGAAGCAACATCTCAAGACATCAGTGAAGAAGTTAAAGCTTGGTCGCAAATGGGTCTTCCAAATGGACAATGACCCCAAACATACTTCCAAAGTTGTGGCAAAATGGCTAAAGGACAACAAAGTCAAGGAATTGGAGTGGCCATCAGAAACCTCTGACCTCAATCCTATAGAAATGTTGTGGGCAGAACTGAAAAAGCATGTGCGAGCAAGAAGTTCTATAAACCTGACTCAGTTACACCAGCTCTGTCGGGAGGAATGGGCCACAATTCAACCACCTTATTGTGGGAAGCTTGTGGAAGGAGACCCGAAACGTTTGTCACAAGTTAAACAATTTAAAGGCAACGCTACCAAATACTAATTAAGTGTATGTAAACTTCTGACCCACTGGGAATGTGATGAAAGAAAGAAAATATTAAATAGATCATTCTCTCTACTATTATTCTGACATTTCACATTTTTATAAAGTGGTGATACTAGGGCATTTTTACTAGGATTAAATGTCAGGAATTGTGAAAAATGTAGTTTAAATGTATTTGGCTAAGGTGTATGTAAACTTTCGACTTCAACTGTACATAGGAAGGAAGAACAGAGGAAGGGTGAACAGAGGAAGGAAGAACAGAGGAAGGGAGAACAGAGGAAGGGAGGACAGAGGAAGGGACAACAATGGGGGGGAGGTAATATCGAAGGGGCGGATGCCAGCACAGTGGCTGCTCATGGCTGGCCAGTAGCACACGCTTTGCCTGTTGGGGATGCATGCTCAACTAATGTTTCCACTGCTGTCATAGCTCTACAGGGGCTGTTTAGTGCTTCGCGTAGGACAGGATGAGGGTGGAACACAAAGAACAGGATGAAGTAGAACACTATGACACAGAAGACAAGACGGGGGTGGAACAATGTAACACAGAGGACAGGATGAGGGTAGAACACTGTAACACAGATGACAGGATGAGGGTAAAACACTATAACACAGAAGACAGGATGAGGGTAGAACACTGTAACACAGATGACAGGATGAGGGTAGAACACTGTAACACAGATGACAGGATGAGGGTAGGACACTATAACACAGAGGACATGTTGAGGGTAGGCCACTATAACACAGAGGACAGGATGAGGGTAGGACCCTATAACACAGAGAATATGATGAGGGTAGGACACTATAACAACAAATGTACTCTTTGATCAGCAGAAGATTAGTCAACTAGCAATAGTCCTGGTACATGATAAGGCTGAGAAACCGGCCACATGAGAGGAGATGGGGAGGGTGGTCTCCACCTCTAAGGGATAATGCCCAATTAGAGAGAGGAGGGGGGAGGGTGGTCTCCACCTCTAAGGGATATTGCCCGATTAGAAAGAGGAGGAAGGGAGCGTGGTCTCCACCTCTAAGGGATAATCCCCAATTAGAGAAAGGAGGATGTGAGGGTGGTCTCCATCTCTAAGGGATAATGCCAAATTAGAGAGAGGAGGGGGGGGGGTCTCTACCTCTAAGGGATAATGCCCAAGTAGAGAGAGGAGGATGTGAGGGTGGTCTCTACCTCTAAGGGATAATGCCCAAGTAGAGAGAGGAGGAGGGGAGGGTGGTCTCCACCTCTAAGGGATAATGCCCAAGTAGAGAGAGAAGGAGGGGAGGGTGGTCTCCACCTCTAAGGGATAATGTCCAAATAGAGAGAGAAGGAGGGGAGGGTGGTCTCCACCACTAAGGGATAATGTCCAAATAGAGAGCGAAGGAGGGGAGGGTGGTCTCCACCACTAAGGGATAATGTCCAAATAGAGAGAGAAGGAGGGGAGGGTGGTCTCCACCTCTAAAGGAATGACACATACATTATTTGAGCTCCTGGTGGGACTTAGAGGATGGGAAATAATCTTTAGTGTTCAATATTGATGCTAACAACGTGTTGCTAATAACTCCAGGAAACGTTTATGTTAAAATGCATTCATACATTTTTCCCTTTCATTTTGTGGTCAAGAAAAAGTTATTTCAGTATTGTGGTGGACACTACCCTATGTAAACTGAGGTAGACAGAGGACTTACAGAGTGAATTAGATATTCAGTATATTGGTGGACACTACACTATGTAAACTGAGGTAGACAGAGAACTTACAGAGTGAATTAGATATTCAGTATATTGGTGGACACTACACTATGTAAACTGAGGTAGACAGAGGACTTACAGAGTGAATTAGATATTCAGTATATTGGTGGACACTACACTATGTAAACTGAGGTAGACAGAGGACTTACAGAGTGAATTAGATATTCAGTATATTGGTGGACACTACACTATGTAAACTGAGGTAGACAGAGGACTTACAGAGTGAATTAGATATTCAGTATATTGGTGGACACTACACTATGTAAACTGAGGTAGACAGAGGACTTACAGAGTGAATTAGATATTCAGTATATTGGTGGACACTACACTATGTAAACTGAGGTAGACAGAGGACTTACAGAGTGAATTAGATATTCAGTATATTGGTGGACACTACACTATGTAAACTGAGGTAGACAGAGAACTTACAGAGTGAATTAGATATTCAGTATGGTGGTGGGTATATGTACACAGGGAGGAGGACAGGTTATGTGTGTGTGCGTGTAGTACAGAACAGTCAGAGTAGACTGTAGGCAATGTGTGTGTGTGTGCTGGTGTGTATGCGTACAGTATGTGTGTGTACATGTATGGCTGTGTGCGTGTGCGTTCCAGCCTGGGTGCATGTTTGTGAGTATATCGCTGCAGACGTACTCTGAAGGGCATGTTCAACAGCTGATGATGAGGGAGAACGAGGTGATGGATTTGGCCTGTCGCTAGAAGTGTCCGCCTTTAGCCCGCGGCCACCACGGGTCTACCACATCACTTCCCCCTCCATTTGTCAATTTGGACCGCCTTAGTCATGGGGCGGCACTCCCACCAGCACCACTACCTCTGAACCTGTGTGTGTGTGTGTGTGTGTGTGTGTGTGTGTGTGTGTGTGTAGCACAACCACTATCACTCCCAACCTGGGACCAGGGTCAAGAGGTCAGAGGTGGGAGGTCACTGGGATGTCACACAGCTGAAAAGACAGTGTCCATGGAGTTGCTGACTGTCTGACAACTAATAAAGGACACAGTCACACTGGCTTTACCTGAATGATTTCTAAGGTAGGCTCAGCTTTGTGCTGTACATATCTTTCACTCTTTATATAGTGTACTTCTGAATTAATTTCTGTAGTATTAGCATTCCTCCAACATTATTCTGTTGAAATGGAATTTCATTTGAACAATTATTCGAATTGAATACTCATTTTATATGTACATCATGTTTTTTGGACATAGCTCATCCATATAACTACTGCTGTACATACTGTATTCTGAACATAACTCATCCTATAAAACTACTGCTGTACATACTGTATTCTGAACATAACTCATCCTATAAACCTACTGCTGTACATACTGCATTCTGGATATAGCTCATCCTGTATAACTACTGCCGTACATACTATATTCTGGACATACTGTAGCTCATACATGTTAGACCAGTACTGCTGGCATTAGTATAGAAGAGTATTGCTAGACATTTACTGCAGGTATTAGTATGTATTAGTATTGCTAGACATTTACTGCAGGTATTAGTATGTATTAGTATTGCTAGACATTTACTGCAGGTATTAGTATGTATTAATATTGCTAGACATTTACTGCAGGTATTAGTATGTATTATTATTGCTAGACATTTACTGCAGGTATTAGTATGTATTAGTATTGCTAGACATTTACTGTAGGTATTAGTATGTATTAGTATTGCTAGACATTTACTGCAGGTATTAGTATGTATTAGTATTGCTAGACATTTACTGTAGGTATTAGTATGTATTAATATTGCTAGACATTTACTGCAGGTATTAGTATGTATTAATATTGCTAGACATTTACTGCAGGTATTAGTATGTATTAGTATTGCTAGACATTTACTGCAGGTATTAGTATGTATTAATATTGCTAGACATTTACTGCAGGTATTAGTATGTATTAGTATTGCTAGACATTTACTGCAGGTATTAGTATGTATTAGTATTGCTAGACATTTACTGCAGGTATTAGTATGTATTAGTATTGCTAGACATTTACTGCAGGTATTAGTATGTATTAGTATTGCTAGACATTTACTGCAGGTATTAGTATGTATTAGTATTGCTAGACATTTACTGCAGGTATTAGTATGTATTAGTATTGCTAGACATTTACTGCAGGTATTAGTATGTATTAATATTGCTAGACATTTACTGCAGGTATTAGTATGTATTAGTATTGCTAGACATTTACTGCAGGTTTTAGTATGTATTAGTATTGCTAGACATTTACTGCAGGTATTAGTATGTATTAATATTGCTAGACATTTACTGCAGGTATTAGTATGTATTAGTATTGCTAGACATTTACTGCAGGTATTAGTATGTATTAATATTGCTAGACATTTACTGCAGGTATTAGTATGTATTAGTATTGCTAGACATTTACTGCAGGTATTAGTATGTATTAGTATTGCTAGACATTTACTGCAGGTATTAGTATGTATTAGTATTGCTAGACATTTACTGCAGGTATTAGTATGTATTAGTATTGCTAGACATTTACTGCAGGTATTAGTATGTATTAGTATTGCTAGACATTTACTGCAGGTATTAGTATGTATTAGTATTGCTAGACATTTACTGCAGGTATTAGTATGTATTAATATTGCTAGACATTTACTGCAGGTATTAGTATGTATTAGTATTGCTAGACATTTACTGCAGGTTTTAGTATGTATTAGTATTGCTAGACATTTACTGCAGGTATTAGTATGTATTAATATTGCTAGACATTTACTGCAGGTATTAGTATGTATTAGTATTGCTAGACATTTACTGCAGGTATTAGTATGTATTAATATTGCTAGACATTTACTGCAGGTATTAGTATGTATTAGTATTGCTAGACATTTACTGCAGGTATTAGTATGTATTAGTATTGCTAGACATTTACTGCAGGTATTAGTATGTATTAGTATTGCTAGACATTTACTGCAGGTATTAGTATGTATTAGTATTGCTAGACATTTACTGCAGGTATTAGTATGTATTAGTATTGCTAGACATTTACTGCAGGTATTAGTATGTATTAGTATTGCTAGACATTTACTGCAGGTATTAGTATGTATTAATATTGCTAGACATTTACTGCCAGTATTAGTATAGTATTCATATTGTTAGACATCTACTGCTGGTATTAGTATTGTTAGATATTTTCTGCTGGCATTAGCATATTATAGAATTATTAGACATTTACTGCTGGTATTTGTATTACTATTTTAGACATCTGCTGCTAGTATAAGTATTATTATATTATTGTCAGATATCTACTGCTGGTATTAGTATTAGTATGGTTTTAGTATAGTATTGTTGGAGCCAGAGACACTTAGCTGTACCTGCTATACCATCGGCTAATCTGTGTATGCGACAAATAAACATAGATATTATTTGATTTAATACAATCAAACATCAGACACATTAAATAGGCCTATGTCCTTCGGTTAATATAGCCTATGATATTGTTATAGTCTGTTCCCATGAGAAAATTAGCATTTCCTTGTTTCGAAAACAGCACAAGTCATATTTGATTCCCCTGATATGCTACAGACAGACAGAGCAAACTAATGTAGACTCAAAGATAATTTTCCACCATCAAAACCATTCAAGCTATTAATTGTCCATCTACACACATTGATTCATCTGCGTTCTGGCATGTACATGGTTGCTTTATGTTGTGCGTTTTGATGGGGTTCCGATTCACAAGAACATCCAGATAATTCATTTCAACACATTGGTATTACAGCGCCGACCGCCGACGAGCTAAATGAGAAAATGATGGTTGCACTCGAAATTGCATTCTACTACCTGTTTATTGCACGGCTTTTGTCCAGGGCCCATAGCACTAAATAGGGAATAGAGTGCCATTTGGAATGCAAACACTGATTTAGTCCAGGGCCAGGGCCTATAGCACTAAATAGGGAATAGAGTGCCATTTGGAATGCAAACACTGATTTAGTCCAGGGCCAGGGCATATAGCACTAAATAGGGAATAGAGTGCCATTTGGAATGCAAACACTGATTTAGGAGGTTTGATTATTATCCTGCCAGCTTTCACACTGCTGCTGTAATGGGAATTGCTTGTCACATCGCCAACCATGCAGAACAGCTTCCAAAAGCATCCTCAAAGCAGCGAAGCTTCAACGCAGACAAACAACAGACTTTTTACTAATTTCTACCATTCTGTGTGCTTACTAATTGTGAAAGAGACAGAAACATTGTCAGCGTGCCACAGACAGAGTGGTTGCTGAGGAGATGCTCAATGAAAGCCAAGTGTTTTCTGTCACAGATCAGTGGAGAAGGAAAATAATGAACAAGAGTTTGACTTGTGTTGTACCAGTTCCTAAACCTTCTGAAGTGTATCAAATACAACAATGTTGACATTTCCTATGTCTAAAAAGGAAGAATTAACTCAAGCACTCCAGGCACCTGGAAGCACAATGAGTGTGGTAATTCAGGTTAGAGTTTGGGGCTGTATGTATCAAGCATGCTGATCAAAGATCATTTTAGCCCTTTAGATCACATTTAATAATATTACATCTACAGGAATTACCTGATCCTAGTTCAGCTATTCTACTCTGAGATGCTTCATGCATACGTGTGTCCCCTGATAACTTCTTCTTTCTAACTCACTGCAGTAATTTGTAGGAGTATAGAGTGTCACTAGGATATGTGGTTTTCTATCTTCAATCATTTACTCAAGGCCAACAGGCCCCCGATTAAATGTCCTACTGCATTGCAGAGACTAAAGATGTGTGTGTGTGTGTGTGTGTGTGTGTGCGCACGTGGGTGGGTGCATGCGCGCGCGTACGTGTGTGTAGACATAAAGTCCTCCAAGGTCTCTCAGGGTGAGGAGAGCTAAAGTATAGATTTTCTGCTGGTTATTGATATTTGTTCTCTTTGAAAGCTATCGATGATATTCTTGTTAGGCGTAGGACCTTTGCACCAGACTACCAGTCTACATTTTTGACCTCTGTTACTGTATTTCACAGAAAAAGAATGAACACTAAACTATGAAGGTTTAGTATCAGCAACAAGATCTCACGGTTTTACCAATTTGACTTCCGATTCTGACGTTTATCCACGTTTATCCAAACGTTGTTCCAAACACCCTGGGTTTCTCATCCTGCTGCTGGCTCCTCCTTCACATATACCAAATGGTTAAGTTAAATGTAAAGGGTTGGGACAGGGTACAAAACAAAAAACAAAAAAATGACTGTCTAACCCTGGAATTGTACACACACACACAACTCTTGAAGCCAGAGTTCATGGCACATGTCCATCCACCACCTCTGCCCACAACACCCTAGCAAAACCAAAGAGCTCAATGTTGTGGCTGGTCATCCACCACCTCCGCCCACAACACCCTGGCAAAACCAAAGAGCTCAATGTTGTGGCTGGTCATCCACCACCTCCGCCAAGAACACCCTGGCAAAACCAAAGAGCTCAATGTTGTGGCTGGTCATCCACCACCTCCGCCCACAACACCCTGGCAAAACCAAAGAGCTCAATGTTGTGGCTGGTCATCCACCACCTCCGCCCACAACACCCTGGCAAAACCAAAGAGCTCAATGTTGTGGCTGGTCATCCACCACCTCCGCCCACAACACCCTAGCAAAACCAACGAGCTCAATGTTGTGGCTGGTCATCCAACACCTCCGCCCACAACACCCTAGCAAAACCAACGAGCTCAATGTTGTGGCTGGTCATCCAACACCTCTGCCCACAACACCCTGGAAAAACCAAAGAGCTCAATGTTGTGGCTGCTCATCCACCACCTCTGCCCACAACACCCTAGCAAAACCAAAGAGCTCAATGTTGTGGCTGGTCATCCACCACCTCCGCCCACAACACCCTGGCAAAACCAAAGAGCTCAATGTTGTGGCTGCTCATCAATGGACATCCGATCTCAAAGTGAATCTTGGCTGCGTATCAGACCCTTGTGTGACCCTGTGACTCCAGACTGCCTCATGCAATTGTTCATGAGATAAAGAATATTCATGAGATAAAGGTTGTTCATGAGATAAAGATTGTTCATGAGATAAAGAATATTCATGAGATAAAGGTTGTTCATGAGATAAAGATTGTTTAGGAGATAAAGAATATTAATCAGATAAAGATTGTTCATAAGATAAAGATTGTTCATGAGATAAAGAATGTTCATAAAATTCTTATTGTTCATGAGATTCTTATTGTTCATGAGATAAAGATTGTTCATGAGATGAAGATTGTTCACAAGATAAAGATTTTTCGTTAGATTTTTCATTAGTTTCTCTATGGCAGAAAAAATGAATGAGTAGGGGTGAAGATAGCTGAAGTTAGATATTCTTTCATTGCAAAGCAGCAATATGAATCTAGGTCACCCTCAGTCTCAGACCAAAAGTGCTTGATTCCAAATGTAGGGCACACACTTTCTACATCTGCTGATGTAGAAAGTGCTTTATCAATACATTTGATTGATTAATTGGTCCTTTAAATACATTACAGAGGACAATTGTCTGTCAAATTAATTGATTTACTTGTCAAACAGAGCATCACCAATAGAATATGTAAAATGTATTAAAGAATGTTGCAGTCTGAATGACTGCTCATTAGCTTTAAAGGGGGGTCCCTTGAGGCACAGCGGTTCTAGTGTTAATAAATTACAGAGAATCTGGAGTATTTTATTAACTATAATAATGCTTTATTAGTTTTTATACCATGGCATTGTTGAATATTTGTTTCTGATTGGCTTGAAGGGCATTCTTGAAGCCCACCCTATGGGCCCTCGAGTGACACAGCGGTCTAAGACACAGATGTCTAAGACACAGCGGTCTAAGACACAGATGTGTGAGACACAGATGTCTGAGACACAGATGTCTGAGACACAGATGTGTGAGACACATCGGTCTGAGACACAGCGGTCTGAGACACAGAGGTCTCAGACACAGCGGTCTGAGACACAGATGTCTAAGCCACAGCGGTCTGAGACGCAGCGGTCTGAGACGCAGCGGTCTGAGACGCAGCGGTCTGAGACACAGCGGTCTGAGACACAGCGGTCTGAGACACAGATGCCTAAGCCACAGCGGTCTGAGACACAGCGGTCTGAGACACAGCGGTCTGAGACACAGTGGTCTCAGGCACAGATGTCTAAGACACAGAGGCCTGAGATACAGCGGTCTGAGACACAGCGGTCTGAGACACAGAGGTCTGAGACACAGAGGTCTGAGACACAGAGGTCTGAGACACAGAGGTCTGAGGCACAGATGTCTAAGACACAGCGGTCTGAGACACAGCGGTCTGAGACACAGCGGTCTGAGGCACAGATGTCTAAGACACAGCAGTCTAAGACACAGATGTCTAAGACACAGCGGTCTAAGACACAGATGTCTGAGACACAGCGGTCTGAGACACAGAGGTCTGAGACACAGCGGTCTGAGACACAGATGTCTGAGACACAGCGGTCTGAGACACAGCGGTCTGAGGCACAGATGTCTAAGACACTGCATCTCAGTGCAAGAAGTGCCACTACAGTCTCTGGTTGAAATCCAGGCTGTATCACATCCGGCAGTGATTGGGAGTCCCATAGGGCGACGCACAATTGGCCCAGCATCATCCGGGTTTGGCCGGTGTAAGCCATCATTGTAAATAAGAATTTGTTGTTAACAGACTTGCATAGTTAAATAAAGGTTAAATAAAACATATCTTTTTAAAATAAATACTAATATTAACATTCTAGAGCATGCATTATTTATCTTTATAAACTGGGTGGTTAGAGCACTGAATGCTGATTGCTTGACAGCTGTGGTATATCAGACCGTATACTGTACCACGGGTATGACAAAACATTTATTTTTACTTCTCTAATTACGTTGGTAACCCGTTTATAATAGCAATAAAGCACCTCGGAGGTTTGTGATATATGGCCAATATACCTTGGCCAAGGTCTGTATACAGCCACTCTGTGTTTCTTCGTGCTTAACAACAGCCCTTAGCCGTGGTATATTGGCCATATACTACACCTCCTCATGCATTATTGCTTAAATAATGCATGGTATATTTGCACGGTAGAAATCAATGGATATAGTTCATTCTTACATGTTCTGTGTTTAGCAGCTTTTAGCAAGCCAAAGTCAAATTGAAAACATTATTGGTATTGTTGAATTCAATGTTCACGAAGGCAAGATACTGGTCTAGTCAACTTGCTTGGATTTTGAACACATTTCTACAGGCAAATGAACACATTTCAAGCAGCAAATTTGTTAAATTATAGCATTGGAATTAAAGGGATAATCAACTCAGGGCTATGAGTTCTCTGGAAATGCCTTGTGGAACACACCTTCCACATTGTTCATTATTTTCCATAGAATGCATAGCCCCTCGTTGACTATCTCTTACATAAATATTCAGTAGGGTTTCTATATGGGGTCTACAACAGATGAAGTAGGTCTCTTCTCAAATCCATTGTTACATGCTGATCCTATTTCCTCTACTTCAGGACTGCAGTCAAAATGGCTTCCATGGCCTCTCAAAACAATTAACCGACCAGCCATCTTTATTCCATCGGCAAACAGTATTTTAAAGACGAATCTACCCACTTCACACCTCCATCTCAATTATCATTATCTGTCAACCTTTTAAAAAATAGATGTAAGTTCCGCCAACCCTTTCTTACTTCAGACTTCAAAAGTAGCAATTTTCACATGTGAAAGACCTGGTTGACTATGAAATAGCATAATTGAAATGACAGAGTCGAGTCGCAAATATGGAAACGGATGACCCTTGTCTTCCCTCACATCTCCCTCGCTACTATCAATCTCCAAACCATTTCAACACCGAAGAGGTAAGGTGAGAAGAAATACATTGTTACTTACAACACATAAATTAACGTGAAAGGTACGATGGCAAGGGGGACTACAGAAGTAATATCAATGTTCTAAAGATAAATATATTGAAATCTCTCTTCTCTTCAGTTAACACAGCTGTGTTAGGGGCTGTCATTCAACCTCAACAGTCTGTCTTCAGTTAGGGCATTCAGACACAGCTGTAGCTCAGTTAGTAGAACATGGTCGTGTGTAACTCAGCTGGTAGAAAATGGTCCTCTGTAACTCAGTTAGCAGTACATGGTCCCCTGTAACTCAGTTAGTAGAACATGGTCCTCTGTAACTCAGTTAGTAGAACATGGTCCTCTGTAACTCAGTTAGTAGAACATGGTCCTCTGTAACTCAGTTAGTAGAACATGGTCCTCTGTAACTCAGTTAGTAGAACATGGTCCTCTGTAACTCAGTTAGCAGAACATGGTCCTCTGTAACTCAGTTAGTAGAACATGATCCTCTGTAACTCAGTTAGTAGAACATGGTCCTCTGTAACTCAGTTAGTAGAAGATGGTCCTCTGTAACTCAGTTAGCAGAACATGGTCCTCTGTAACTCAGTTAGTAGAACTTGGTCCTCTGTAACTCAGATGGAAAAACATGGTCCTCTGTAACTCAGTTAGTAGAACATGGTCCTCTGTAACTCAGTTAGTAGAACATGGTCCTCTGTAACTCAGTTAGCAGAACATGGTCCTCTGTAACTCAGTTAGTAGAACATGATCCTCTGTAACTCAGTTAGTAGAACATGGTCCTCTGTAACTCAGTTAGTAGAAGATGGTCCTCTGTAACTCAGTTAGCAGAACATGGTCCTCTGTAACTCAGTTAGTAGAACTTGGTCCTCTGTAACTCAGATGGAAAAACATGGTCCTCTGTAACTCAGTTGGTAGAACATGGTCCTCTGTAACTCAGTTAGTAGAACATGGTCCTCTGTAACTCAGTTAGTAGAACATGGTCCTCTGTAACTCAGTTAGTAGAACATGGTCCTCTGTAACTCAGTTAGTAGAACATGGTCCTCTGTAACTCAGTTAGTAGAACATGGTCCTCTGTAACTCAGTTAGCAGAACATGGTCCTCTGTAACTCAGTTAGTAGAACATGATCCTCTGTAACTCAGTTAGTAGAACATGGTCCTCTGTAACTCAGTTAGTAGAAGATGGTCCTCTGTAACTCAGTTAGCAGAACATGGTCCTCTGTAACTCAGTTAGTAGAACTTGGTCCTCTGTAACTCAGTTAGTAGAACATGGTCCTCTGTAACTCAGTTAGTAGAACATGGTCCTCTGTAACTCAGTTAGTAGAACATGGTCCTCTGTAACTCAGTTAGTAGAACATGGTCCTCTGTAACTCAGTCAGTAGAACATGGTCCTCTGTAACTCAGTCGATATAACATGGTCCTCTGTAACTCAGTTAGTAGAACATTTCCTCTGTAACTCAGTTAGTAGAACATTTCCTCTGTAACTCTGTTAGTAGATAATTGTCCTCTGTATCTCAGTTAGATGAACATGGTCCTCTGTAACTCTGTTAGTAGATAATTGTCCTCTGTAACTCAGTTAGTAGAACATGGTCCTCTGTAACTCAATTAGTAGAACATGGTCCTCTGTAACTCAGTTAGCAGATAATTGTCCTCTGTATCTCAGTTAGATGAACATGGTCCTCTGTATCTCAGTAAGTAGAACATGGTCCTCTGTAGCTCAGTTGGTAGAACAAGGTCCTCTGTACCTCCATGATTATGGGTTTGTCTCACGGGACCACCCATGACTAAGTCACTTTGGATAAATGCGTCTGTTAAATGGCATATATTATATTATGATATATTATTATTATTAGAACTTATATTATTATATTATATTAGCATTATATATTATGATGACGAAACGTTTTACGTGATCGTTTACTCATTCAGCCCGTGAGACAACAACATTTAACAATTGTTCGAACGTTTATCTTTTTTTAACTGTTAGTTGGGAGTTTGAGATATACTTAACTTATCATTTTCTCAGAAAATGTATTTATTATGAACTGAAACACAGACCCACTAAAACAGTCATAATATAACTGAACATGAATGCATCTATTATTAATGAATTGAGACACAGACCCACTAAAACAGTCGTAATATAACTGAACATGAATGCATCTATTATTAATGAATTGAGACACAGACCCACTAAAACAGTCGTAATATAACTGAACATGAATGCATCTATTATTAATGAATTGAGACACAGACCCACTAAAACAGTCATAATATAACTGAACATGAATGCATCTATTATTAATGAATTGAGACACAGACCCACTAAAACAGTCGTAATATAACTGAACATGAATGCATCTATTATTAATGAATTGAGACACAGACCCACTAAAACAGTCATAATATAACTGAACATGAATGCATCTATTATTAATGAATTGAGACACAGACCCACTAAAACAGTCATAATATAACTGAACATGAATGCATCTATTATTAATGAATTGAGACACAGACCCACTAAAACAGTCGCAATATCACTGTAGAGGCCGACTGAAACAGCAAAAAGCAGTGATTATGAAATTAAACACTTAGACATCACCCATTGATTCATCAGCATAGATAAGTTTATACTGAACCTCCCTCTGTGGGTTTGACACTGCTTGACATACAAGGATGTTTTCTAGGTGAGACGACAGCAGTGCCAATGCAGAACCCTCTGTTTCTCTCTGTAAATCTGAAGTTCATCAAATTCCTGTCAGCCCCTCTAGCTCCTCTACCTCAGGGTCTCAGATCATGACACGGTCTGTCACTACAAGCTCCTTTACCTCAGGGCCTCAGATCATGACACGGTCTGTCACTACAAGCTCCTCTACCTCAGGGCCTCAGATCATGACACGGTCTGTCACTACAAGCTCCTCTACCTCAGGGCCTCAGATCATGACACGGTCTATCACTACAAGCTCCTCTACTTCAGGGCCTCAGATCATGACACGGTCTATCACTACAAGCTCCTCTACCTCAGGGCCTCAGATCATGACACGGTCTATCACTACAAGCTCCTCTACTTCAGGGCCTCAGATCATGACTACAAGCCAATTCAACTGGAACCAACCATCTAGTGTGTGTGAATGGGTGAAGGAAATGGGCCACCCACACCGCACACAAGCACACACACACACATTGGCCGCCTCCATCACCTGTTGGACATGGCCTCCATCCCAAAAAACAAGGCCATTACATCCTGAGTAAACTGGGACATACTGGGAACATAGAGTGCTAATTGGCTGTTTGGCTGTAAACACGTTTTATTTTATTTAACCTTTATTTTACAATTTAAATAAGTTGGTGGCAGAGGTGAGAGGTTCACTAGCCTGGTTCCACATATGTTTCTGCAGGACGATTCCATAAGGAGAAAGCAGAAACAGTCTGTCCCCGAGGCAAGAGGTTCCTTCTCAGGCGGAAGACATTTTGGATGCTGGCATTCAATCACTATCCAGCCTCAGAAAGGAAAACTGCTCGCAGGTCTTGGAAGATTGTAAATAAATAAACCAAAATGATGTGTTTATCTTAAGCCAATGTTTTTAGTCTGTCATTGTGTTGTTCAACTGATTAGTACTGTGATAACGTTATTCTGTGCTACCATAATATTTTGATAACGTTATACTAACATAGTATTGTGAAAATGTTATACTACAATATTATTGTGATAATGTTATGCTACCATAGTATTGTGATGTATATTTGCTAGTTTTAAAGTAGCCTCCAGATTCTTGCTATTGCTATTTTCAGCTAAATTAAGAAATCTATCTTTCAATGCACAGAAAATAAATAACAGCTAGCTAATGAAACATACTCATGAATGAGAAGGACCATTTAATAGTTAATTTGAGAACACAGTTAGCCGGACTGTCTGTTCATATTTAGAGAAGAAATATGTATATAGTCATAATGGCTAATTATAGCTGTGTTACAGTTTACAACATTTTAATGATTGAGATTGAGAAAACTAAAATGCAAATCAGACTGCTAAGACCCCTAATGAACGGCACTACAAATACTTCCTCTTTCCTCCCTTCCTTCTGAGAGCAAACAAGAGCATTTGAGATGAACGTTATTATGTGTTCTGCCCTAATGCCTCTGATTTGTCCAATACATCCACTGTAAATAGGGCACTTTTCTAAGATATTATATTTCAATTCTGTTTGTTACTGCCATATTGTGTACAGAACACACCACCACTTTCCATTACCTTTATCAACCCAGTCCTCTTGGGTCTGCTATGGTCAACTCAGCCACCTGGTTACCTGTCCTCTTGGGTCTGCTATGGTCAACTCAGCCACCTGGTTACCTGTCCTCTTGGGTCTGCTATGGTCAACTCAGCCACCTGGTTACCTGTCCTCTTGGGTCTGCTATGGTCAACTCAGTCACCTGGTTACCTGTCCTCTTGGGTCTGCTATGGTCAACTCAGCCACCTGGTTACCTGTCCTCTTGGGTCTGCTATGGTCAACTCAGCCACCTGGTTACCTGTCCTCTTGGGTCTGCTATGGTCAACTCAGCCACCTAGTTACCTGTCCTCTTGGGTCTGCTATGGTCAACTCAGCCACCTGGTTACCTGTCCTCTTGGGTCTGCTATGGTCAACTCAGCCACCTGGTTACCTGTCCTCGTTGGTCTGCTATGGTCAACTCAGCCACCTGGTTACCTGTCCTCTTGCGTTGCTATGGACTACTCAGCCACCTGGTTACCTGTCCTTTTGCGTTGCTATGGTCTACTCAGCCACCCGGTTACTTGTCCTCTTTGGTCTGCTATGGTCAACTCAGCCACCTGGTTACCTGTCCTCTTGAGTTGCAGTGGTCTACTCAGCTACCTGGTTACCTGTCCCCTTGCGTTGCAGTGGTCTACTCATCTACCTGGTTACCTGTCCTCTTGGGGAATATTATGGATCTCATTATCTATTAAGATATTAAGGTATCTTTACTATTACTCAAGTATGACAATTGGGTACTTTGTCACCACTGGCAGAGTTGGATGGGATGGGTGGTGGGGGTGCAGTGAGACAGGGTGCTGTCGGTCTGATCCCTACTGGGGATAGGAGATGGGGGTTCAGTGAGACAGGATGCTGTCGGTCTGATCTCTACTGGGGATAGGAGGTGGGGGTGCAGTGAGACAGGGTGCTGTCGGTCTGATCTCTACTGGGGATAAGAGGTGGGGTGCAGTGAGACAGGGTGCTGTCAGTCTGATCTCTACTGGGGATAGGAGGTGGGGGTGCAGTGAGACAGGGTGCTGTCGGTCTGATCTCTACTGGGGATAAGAGGTGGGGTTTTGTGAGACAGGGTGCTGTCTGTCTAATCTCTACTGGGGATAGGAGGTGGGGGTGCAGTGAGACAGGGTGCTGTCTGTCTCTGATTACTGGGGATGGGAGGTGGGGGTGCAGTGAGACAGAGTGCAGTCGGTCTGCTCTCTACTGGGGATAGGAGGTTGGGGTTCAGTGAGACAGGGTGCTGTCAGTCTGATCTCTACTGGGGATAGGAGGTGAGGGGTGCAGTGAGAAAGGGTGCTGTCTGTCTCTGATTACTGGGGGTGGGAGGTGGGGTGCAGTGAGGCAGGGTGCTGTAAGTCTCTGATTACTGGGGATAGGAGGTGGGGGTGCAGTGAGACAGGGTGCTGTCGGTCTCTGATTACTGGGGATGGGAGGTTTGTGGTGCAGTGAGACAGGGTGCTGTCGATCTCTGATTACTGGGGATGGGAGGTTTGTGGTGCAGTGAGACAGGGTGCAGTCGGTCTCTGATTACTGGGAGGCTTTGACTAAACATAATCTAAGCTCGATCTCTTCCTCACTCTCCCTTTCCCTGTTTATTTAATCCCAGTTAATTTCACTGTGTCCACCATGGCCACCATGGCCTACTCCTAAAACTGTTGCTGCTCCTTCTTCTGCTGCCACTACAATACTATGGGCCATCAATATTTATTTTGCTGCTGTTTATTGCAGTTTGGTCTGGTCTGTTTAATAGCACCCATCGATAGCCCCAAACTTATCAGACCACTGCGTACCAATAACCATCTTCACCAAACTACAACCTGTTGTAAAAGAGGCAGAATTGGCTGAACTATTATTTTCTAAAGTGGACATTTAGAGATAAATGGGAAGTGTCTTCATTAGACATTGTTTCCCCCTCTGATATTAAACCACACCTCTCTTCAGCTGACAACCAGGTGGAGAGGAGAGAGACAAAAGGAACGAGTGTGTTTTTATCACCTGCTTTATTTATCTCCTCACCTCATCGCTCAAAGTGTCCGTTCTGCTGGCAGCTCTGGCTGCCATTAGTCATGACTGAGGGTGGCAAAGCGGAGAGCAGAGTGCCGTATTTATTTAAACAAAAGCAGCCCATCCATCCCAACGACTCAGAGGGAACATCCCCGTTCAGTCCCATTCTGTTCTTCAAAGTACTAGGGGCCTAAAGACCCCTGAAGACACCTCATATAAGTACCCATAAATGGGTAACAAAATGCTGCAGGCAAAACGGTTTAGCAATGTTCTGGATTTGTCTACCTTGGGAAAACTCAGATGAGACAGCAGGAAATCAAGGGCCTGAATCAAGTAAGTCAATCAACGGGGTGAAAAATGTCCTAAAAGGACACCCCTGTTTTATTCCTCAAAGGACTGGGGGGAAAACTGGAGACACTCTAATTACTCCTTAAATTACAACATAAACCAGCAATAAAACTTTGCAGGCCAAAAGGGGGCAATTGTCTAGTGTGGTGTTCCCCACGTTAGGGAAAACAATGGTGAGACAGAATAGAAAAGAATGGAGGGACACAAATCAAATAAGTCACTGGTGGAAGATAAAATGTACACACACACACACACACACACACACACACACACACACACACACACACACACACACACACACACCTTTCGGTTACTAGTCCAACGCTCTAACCACTAGGCTACCCTGCCACCATACATGGACACACATAGTCATATTGTGCTAGGAGGCTAGCAATCAGACAGACAAACAGTGTAATTGGATGAGGGCTGACTCTCTTACGTGAGATGACACTTCAGTAGGCTAGAGCAGCCCCATATAGTAAAATATTGCCACGTTCCAAATTACACCCTATTCCCTACAAACTTTTGAAGGATTAATTTAAAGGACAGGGTGCCATTTTGGAGGCAGGCTATATACTCCGTCACAGAGACACACACAAAACACCACAACTACTAAGTCAAAAAAAGGTGAAATAGGTTAAATAATAGGTGAAATACAGTGCCTTGCGAAAGTATTCGGCCCCCTTGAACTTTGCGACCTTTTGCCACATTTCAGGCTTCAAACATAAAGATATAAAACTGTATTTCTTTGTGAAGAATCAACAACAAGTGGGACACAATCATGAAGTGGAACGACATTTATTGGATATTTCAAACTTTTTTAACAAATCAAAAACTGAAAAATTGGGCGTGCAAAAGTATTCAGCCCCTTTACTTTCAGTGCAGCAAACTCTCTCCAGAAGTTCAGTGAGGATCTCTGAATGATCCAATGTTGACCTAAATGACTAATGATGATAAATACAATCCACCTGTGTGTAATCAAGTCTCCGTATAAATGCACCTGCACTGTGATAGTCTCAGAGGTCCGTTAAAAGCGCAGAGAGAATCATGAAGAACAAGGAACACACCAGGCAGGTCCGAGATACTGTTGTGAAGAAGTTTAAAGCCGGATTTGGATACAAAAAGATTTCCCAAGCTTTAAACATCCCAAGGAGCACTGTGCAAGCGATAATATTGAAATGGAAGGAGTATCAGACCACTGCAAATCTACCAAGACCTGGCCGTCCCTCTAAACGTTCAGCTCATACAAGGAGAAGACTGATCAGAGATGCAGCCAAGAGGCCCATGATCACTCTGGATGAACTGCAGAGATTTACAGCTGAGGTGGGAGACTCTGTCCATAGGACAACAATCAGACGTATATTGCACAAATCTGGCCTTTATGGAAGGAAGAGTGGCAAGAAGAAAGCCATTTCTTAAAGATATCCATAAAAAGTGTTGTTTAAAGTTTGCCACAAGCCACCTGGGAGACACACCAAACATGTGGAAGAAGGTGCTCTAGTCAGATGAAACCAAAATTGAACTTTTTGGCAACAATGCAAAACGCTATGTTTGGCGTAAAAGCAACACAGCTGAACACACCATCCCCACTGTCAAACATGGTGGTGGCAGCATCATGGTTTGGGCCTGCTTTTCTTCAGCAGGGACAGGGAAGATGGTTAAAATTGATGGGAAGATGGATGGAGCCAAATACAGGACCATTCTGGAAGAAAACCTGATGGAGTCTGCAAAAGACCTGAGACTGGGACGGAGATTTGTCTTCCAACAAGACAATGATCCAAAACATAAAGCAAAATCTACAATGGAATGGTTCAAAAATAAACATATCCAGGTGTTAGAATGGCCAAGTCAAAGTCCAGACCTGAATCCAATCGAGAATCTGTGGAAAGAACTGAAAACTGCTGTTCACAAATGCTCTCCATCCATCCTCACTGAGCTCGAGCTGTTTTGCAAGGAGGAATGGGAAAAAGTGTCAGTCTCTCGATGTGCAAAACTGATAGAGACATACCCCAAGCGACTTACAGCTGTAATCGCAGCAAAAGGTGGCGCTACAAAGTATTAACTTAAGGGGGCTGAATAATTTTGCACGCCCAATTTTTCAGTTTTTGATTTGTTAAAAAAGTTTGAAATATCCAATAAATGTCGTTCCACTTCATGATTGTGTCCCACTTGTTGTTGATTCTTCACAAAAAAATACAGTTTTATATCTTTATGTTTGAAGCCTGAAATGTGGCAAAAGGTCGCAAAGTTCAAGGGGGCCGAATACTTTCGCAAGGCACTGTAATTTAAACCATGTTGGTGCAACCCACCCTAAGTCTTCTAAAGGAGGAAAGACGAGAGCAACACTCAAAGATGGATCATATTTATGAGTTAATGTATCTAAAACATAAGGCAACATTGGAATTGAAATCCTGCTTGATAAAGCCCCCCCAAAAAACCATAGTACACTGGTAACAGGCTAGTTGGTGGTTGATCTCCTTGGCAGATCATCACAGATAGGTCTGAATGAACACATTAGATGGCTCCATGAGGCGTGTGATTATTAATTCACTGTTTCTACATCATTTTGTAGCACTCTGTAACACACGCACGCACGCGCACGCAGGCACACACACACACACACACACACACACACTTCCCATTCAGTAGCTTGTCAGTTGATTGACCTTCATCTACTAATGAGTGTCAATGATAGCATTAAACTGTTCCAAAATCTAAGCAGTGATGAGAGGCAGTGATCTGTGGGTGGTGATTGTCTTAGCTCCGGGGGGAAACACTATATATGTGTGTGTGTGTGTGTGTGTGTGTGTGTGTGTGTGTGTGCGCGTTTGAGTGTGTGTGTGTGTAGATTGTCTTAGCTCCGGGGGGAAACACTATATATGTGTGTGTGTGTGTGTGTGTGTGTGTGTGTGTGTGTGTGTGTGTGTGTGTGTGTGTGTGTGTGTGTGTGTGTGTGTGTGTGTGTGTGTGTGTGTGTGCGCGTTTGAGTGTGTGTGTGTGTGTGTGGATTGTCTTAGCTCCGAGGGAAAACGCTAAGGTCAGCACACATTAGCTAGCTACTTCACTATCTGTGGTGCACGCCAAGGATCCCAACATGCTATAGGACTGATTAGACAGCATGCTATAGCATTGGGTTGAAGAGAATCCTTTGGGACAAAACAAATGAAGTACTATGTTATTCAAGAACGAATACAATGACAAGCCCATGTATTTTCTAGCCATAACAAATGTCATTGTTCTATACCAGAATTGTGTGAAAACATATTCATACAATGGCTTTAGTTGATATACAGTGCTTTTAAAAATAATTCATCCCCCTTGGCGTTTTTCCTATTTTGTTGCATTACAACCTGTAATTTAAATAGATTTTTATTTGGATTTCATGTAATGGACATACACCAAATAGTCAAAATTTCTTGATTGAAATGAAAAAAATTACTTAGAAAAAAAACTACAAAATAAAAATGTAAAAGTGGTGTGTGCATATGTATTCAGCCCCTCTGCTATGAAGCCGCTAAATAAGATCTGGTGCAACCAATTACCTTCAGAAGTCACATTATTAGTTAAATAAAGTCCACCTGTGTTCAATCTAAGTGTCACATGATCTGTCACATGATCTCAGTATATATACACCTGTTCTGAAACACCCCAGAGTCTGCAACACCACCAAGCAAACGGCACTATGAAGACCAAGGAGCTCTCCAAACAGGTCAGGGACAAAGTTGTGGAGACGTACAGATCAGGGTTGGGTTATAAAAAAATATCAGAGGGCATTAAAGAGGCAAAAAAGAGACCAAAGATGACCCTGAAGGAGCTGCAAAGCTCCACAACGGAGTTTGTAGTTTCTGTCCATAGGATCACTTTAAGTCGTACACTCCACAGAGCTGGGCTTTACAGAAGAATGGCAAGAAAAAAGCCATTGCTTTTAAAGACAAAAGAGAGCAAACATGTTTGGAGTTCGCCAAAAGCCATGTGGGAGACTCCCCAAACATATGGAAGAAGATACTCTGATCACATGAGACTAAAATTTAGTTTTATGGCAATCAAGGAAAACACTATGTCTGGCGCAAACCCAACACTTTTCATCACCCCGAGAAAGCCCAGAACTCAATCCAATTGAGAATCTGTGGTATGATTTAAAGATTGCTGTACACCAGCAGAACCCATCCAACTTGAAGGAACTGGTGCAGTTTTGCCTTGAAGAATGGGCAAAACCCCCAGTGGCTAGACGTGCTAAGCTTTTAGAGACATACCCAAAGAGACTTGCAGCTATAATTGCTGCAAAGGTGGCTCTACAAAGTATTGACTTCTGGGGGGGGGGTGAATAGTTACGCAGGCTCAGGTTTTCTGCTTTTTTGTCTTATTTCTTGTTTCACAATAAAAATAATTTGCATCTCAAAGTGGCAGGCATGCTGTGTAAATCAAATAATACAAACCTCCCAAAAATCCATTTTAATTCCAGGTTGTAAGACAACAAAATAGGAAAAATGCAAAGGAGGGGGTGAATACTTTTGCAAGACTCTATATGGTAAATAGATAACACATACTAGTACATTGTATGTATGTATATTGCTGTATGCTGCTACCAGTAAATGACAAGGAGTGGGAAGGGTTTGTCTCTCTCCAGGCTTAGTGACCGGAGATGACAGGCAGTGTGACTCCTGGTGAGAGAAGCAGCATAGGAGGGCAGTCACATAGAACAGAACAGCAGACAGACACAGAGGCCTTAGAGACATCTTCACCTTGCATCATCTCTTCTCCACTCTTCTCTGAAACCCGCCCCTTTAACCAGTCCACCTTCTCCACTATGAATGCATCAGGGTAACAAACACACTTGGACTCCCGGGTATAAGGCACTGCATCTCAGTTGAAGAGGCGTCACTACAGTCCCTGGTTTGAATCGAGGCTGTTTCACATCTGGCCATGGTTGGGTGTCCCACCCAATTGGCCCAGCGATGTCTGGGTTTGGCCGGGGCAAGCTGTCATTGTAAATAAGAATTTGTTCTTAACTGACTTGCCTATTTAAATAAATACAATTCAAATAAAAACAAAACACTCACAAGGACCAACACACACACCTGCACACACTTCTCAACTTGCTCTTAGAGGCCCTTCTGCAGTGCTACATTGACATTTCTCATTTTCTAAGCACATTTCCCTTCCTTGAATGCACATTTATTTGAAACATGTATGATTCATAGTCAGTCTGGAGGAGGTTTGTTAGGCAGCTCTGCTTATACATCATGTATATAATCAATACTTATACAATAATAAACAGTTACCAATTAGCTGCATTTTATATGCAGGACCATTGGGAATTGGCTGCATTTTGATTATAACAAAGATAAAGCTGTGTTAGTAGCTGGGGGTTGCTGCAACGATGCTAAGGTATTGAGCAGATTACTGCAATGTTTTTAACTAGTGTTTGTAATTGTGTTTTTACAATTTCTACAAATTTAAATTGATAATGTCTGTGACATAGGGAGAGGTTGTAGGAGGTGCTAGTTGGACATGTCTGTGACATAGGGAGAGGTTGTAGGAGGAGCTAATTGGTAATGTCTGTGACATAGGGACTGGTTGTAGGAGGTGCTAGTTGGTAATGGCTGTGACAAAGGGAGAGGTTGTAGGAGGTGCTAGTTGGACATGTCTGTGACATAGGGAGAGGTTGTAGGAGGAGCTAATTGGTAATGTCTGTGACATAGGGAGAGGTTGTAGGAGGAGCTAATTGGTAATGTCTGTGACATAGGGACTGGTTGTAGGAGGTGCTAGTTGGTAATGGCAGTGACAAAGGGAGAGGTTGTAAGAGGTGTTAGTTGGTCATGTCTGTGACAAAGGGAGAGGTTGTAGGAGGTGCTAGTTGATAATGGCTGTGACAAAGGGAGAGGTTGTAAGAAGGGCTAGTTGGTAATGTCTGTGACATAGGGAGAGGTTGTAGGAGGTGCTAGTTGGTAATGGCTGTGACAAAGGGAGAGGTTGTAGGAGGTGCTAGTTGGTAATGGTTGTGACAAAGGGAGAGGTTGTAGGAGGTGCTAGTTGGTAATGGCTGTGACATAGGGAGAGGTAGTAGGAGGTGCTAGTTGGTAATGGCTGTGACAAAGGGAGAGGTTGTAGGAGGTGCTAGTTGGTAATGTCTGTGACATAGGGAGAGGTTGTAGGAGGTGCTAGTTGGTAATATCTGTGACATAGGGAGAGGTTGTAGGAGGTGCTAGTTGGTAATGGCTATGACAAAGTGAGAGGTTGTAGGAGGTGCTAGTTGGTCATGTCTGTGACAAAGGGAGAGGTAGTAGGAGGTGGTAGGGGTGGGGTAAGATTAAATATTTGGTTTGACCTTTACTGATGTGTAATAGCACAGAGAGACAAAACAGATTAGGCTAAAAGAAAATCGGATTGATAATGTTTAGGACTATATCGAAAGGCAGGGGTTAGTGACTGAGGGCTATGGATACAAGGTCAACCACTTGGAGTAGTACAAAGAGCATGTCATCGTTGACGCCATCAGTGGTTTTTCAACGTTCTAATGAATTGATTGTTATCTGAACATTCTTTGATTCTCATTGATTGGCTAATTCCAATGCTCTCAAAGCAGTTGGAGTGAAGAGGTAATGTACATTCAGTTACAGTACTTACCTATTCAGCTGAGAGAGCAGTGGTCTGATACAGTATTCTATGTTTATCTTTATGTGGTGTCTACAGTGTGCAGTATCTGTTCATATTTACAGTCTATTCAGAATCAAATCAAATTGCATTAGTCACATGCGCCGAATACAACAGGTGAAGAACTTACAGTGAAATGCTTACTTACGAGCCCCTAACCAACAATGCAGTTTAAAAAAATATGGATAAGAATAAGAGATAAAATGCATTTACACCTGTGAGCAAATATGGACATGGATGGCGTTCATGTGTAACACAGTATTATTCTGTTATAATGAAACAATTTGAAACAGAAAAGTAGGACAGGCGCATCAGCAGCAGTTTCTTCCCTGACTGCCGAATCCGCTGGCTTTTGTCAAGATTTATAAAGATAACGCCTCATACACAGATTAGAGATTAAAGACAATTACAGACCACTGTCTGATCTTCCACTGTGGATTGAATGCTGCTGCTATGGTTCACAGGCCTGGACTAATTTTAGGAGGGGATGAAAATATTTACACTTGATCAATATTTCTGAAATGGAAAGGAATAATAACATCGGGATTTACTTGTTTGGATTATTATCTCTCGCTCTCTCTATCTTTGTGTCTCTTGTTCTCTCTCTATATTTGTGTCTCTTGCTCTCTCTCTATCTTTGTGTCTCTTGTTCTCTCTCTATATTTGTGTCTCTTGCTCTCTCTCTATCTTTGTGTCTCTTGCTCACTCTCTCTCTCTTTGTGTCTCTTGCTCGCTCTCTCTCTCTTTGTGTCTCTTGCTCTCTCTCTATCTTTGTGTCTCTTGCTCACTCTCTCTCTCTCTCTTTGTGTCTCTTGCTCGCTCTCTCTCTCTCTTTGTGTCTCTTGCTCTCTCTCTATCTTTGTGTCTCTTGCTCTCTCTCTCTCTCTCTCTCTCTCTCTTTGTGTCTCTTGCTCTCTTTGTGTGTCTCTCTCTCTTTGTGTCTCTTGCTCTCTCTTTGTGTCTCTCTTTGTCTCTCTCTCTCTTTGTGTCTCTTGCTCTCTCTTTGTGTCTCTTTCTCTTTGTCTCTCTCTCTCTTTGTGTGTCTCTCTCTCTTTGTGTGTCTCTCTCTCTTTGTGTCTATTGCTCTTTCTTTGTGTCTCTCTCTCTTTGTGTCTCTCTCTCTCTTTGTGTGTCTCTCTTGCTCGCACTCTCTCTTTCTTTGTGTCTCTCTCTCTCTTTGTGTGTCTCTCTCTCTTTGTGTCTCTTGCTCACTCTCTCTCATTGTGTCTCTTGCTCGTACTCTCTCTCTCTTTGTGTCTCTTTCTCTCTTTGTGTGTCTCTCTCTCTTTGTGTGTCTCTCCCTTTGTCTCTCTCTCTCTTTGTGTGTCTCTCTCTTTGTGTCTCTTGCTCTCTCTTCGTGTCTCTCTCTCTTTGTGTCTCTCTCTCTCTTTGTGTGTCTCTCTCTCTCTTTGTGTGTCTCTCCCTTTGTCTCTCTCTCTCTTTGTGTCTCTTGCTCTCTCTTCGTGTCTCTCTCTCTTTGTGTGTCTCTCTCTCTCTTTGTCTCTCTCTCTCTTTGTGTGTCTCTCTCGCTTTGTGTCACTTGCTCTCTCTTTGTCTCTCTCTCTCTCTTTGTGTGTCTCTCTCTCTTTGTGTCTCTCTCTATCTTTGTGTATCTTGCTCTCTCTCTCTCTCTTTGTGTCTCTTGCTCACTCTCTCTCTCTTTGTCTCTCTCTCTCTCTCTCTCTCTCTCTTTGTGTGTCTCTCTCTCTCTTTGTGTGTCTCTCTCTCTCTCTTTGTCTCTCTCTCTCTCTTTGTCTCTCTCTCTCTTTGTCTCTCTCTCTCTCTATCTCTCTCTCTCTCTCTCACTGGCAGGAAGCCTGGAAGGATGATGTGTCTCTTGCTCGCACTCTCTCTCTCTTTGTGTCTCTCTCGCTCTTTGTGTCTCTCTCTCACTTTGTGTCTCTTGCTCTCTCTCTCTTTGTGTGTCTCTATCGCTCTTTGTGTGTCTCTATCGCTCTTTGTGTGTCTCTATTGCTCTTTGTGTGTCTCTCTCTCTCTTTGTGTGTCTTTCTCTGTCTCTTTGTGTCTCTCTCTCTCTCTCTCTCTCTCTCTCTCTCTCTCTCTCTCTCTCTCTCTCTCTCTCTCTCTCTCTCTCTCTCTCTCTCTCTCTCTCTCTCTCTCTCTCTCTCTCTCTCTCTCTCTCTCTCTCTCTCTCTCTCTCTCTCTCTCTCTCTCTCACTGGCAGGAAGGCTGTAAGCGAGGATGATGTCTGGGTTGATTTCTCCATCCCTTTGTGGACTGAAAGAAACAGTCTGGGACACTGACGGACTGGGTAGGGATGGGGAGAGGCTGTGTCTATTTCGGGCGTCCCAATGCCTATATGCATTTCCTAGAAACTAGGCCATCGTTTGATATAGTGGGGGTTTGTGAGTCCCGGAAGCCTTGAACGCTAACCCACACATGCAATAGAATGGGAAATATATCCCTGAAAATCCCATTTACATCTGGACAACATTGCTGTCTTCTCCTCTGTGGCACGAAGCACTGGGGAGCCAATTAGCCAAGCTCGGGTTCCACCCAATACCCAATCAGAGAGAGGAGTCAAGGCTCTACATAATATCCGATCAGAGGGAGCTAGGAAAATGACTTGCCTGTATATAGATTATATTGTGTAGACTACTTGGCCCTGTTTACAATGTTCTTCATTCCTATATTTGTTTTGATTGCAGAGTATTGCACTTGCTTGTTTATCAAAGGGGATGTATTGTTCAATTGTTAATAGCCATGCCAACACACTGTTTTGAATATGTTTGCAGTAAAATATATAATATGAAGGTAGCCCCAACAGCTGTGTATCAATCCACTGTGAACGCGGGAATACTACATTACCATTACTCTTTTGACATTAAGGATGTCATTTTGGATAATACTTTAAATCAAATCAAATCAAATCACATTTTATTGGTCACATACACATGGTTAGCAGATGTTAATGACAGTGTAGCGAAATGCTTGTGCTTCTAGTGTCAGAAGACACCGTGTTATTCTGAATACTTTTAGAAACACCCAAAGAAAAGAAAAAGTACATGTATATATTTTGTATATATTTCCCTGGAAAAACAACCTCCTTCTAATCTCCAGCGTTTGAAGCAACCTCAACTATCAACACATTTTCCCCCTGCTATCACACAAAATCACCACTAGTTATGCAAAACAATACGACACACATATTCTGGGCAATTGAAGAGTGAATAAACAAATCCTGAAAGGTTGTGATGTGAATTAAATGATTGCCTATTATCTTGTTATTATGTCTGTGAATGTCAGCCAGACAGTATATGAGGCAGAGCCCTTCCTCTGACTTGATTCTTTGGTCTGTGGCTGATCTGGCATTAGACCTCCTTCAAGCCCAGTGCACATATACCCAAAGGGTGAACTCTAAGCCTATTCCCTGGTCCATCAATTTGGCATGAAAGCGATTCAATGTTCACTGCTCCACCAAAATCACTTTATTTTGTCCCAAGACAAGCAATCACTTCATAGCCTCAAAACAACAACTTCAACCACAACTGGGTTGGTTTTCATTGGCATCTCTTCTTTTTTATTTCTCTTTTATTTGTTATTTTGTCCATGGAGGCAGAAAACGCTGTGCCCTATGAGCATGGAGGCAGAAAACGCTGTGCCCTATGAGCATGGAGGCAGAAAACGCTGTGTCCTTTGAGCATGGAGGCAGAAAACGCTGTGCCCTATGAGCATGGAGGCAGTAAACGCTGTGCCCTATGAGCATGGAGGCAGAAAACGCTGTGCCCTATGAGCATGGAGGCAGAAAACGCTGTGCCCTATGAGCATGGAGGCAGAAAACGCTGTGTCCTTTGAGCATGGAGGCAGAAAACGCTGTGCCCTATGAGCATGGAGGCAGTAAACGCTGTGCCCTATGAGCATGGAGGCAGAAAACGCTGTGCCCTATGAGCATGGAGGCAGAAAACGCTGTGCCCTATGAGCATGGAGGCAGAAAACGCTGTGCCCTATGAGCATGGAGGCAGAAAACGCTGTGCCGTATGAGCATGGAGGCAGAAAACGCTGTGCCCTATGAGCATGGAGGCAGAAAACACTGTGCCCATTGAGCATGGAGGCAGAAAACGCTGTGCCCTATGAGCATGGAGGCAGAAAACGCTGTGCCCTATGAGCATGGAGGCAGAAAACGCCACCTGGGCGGTGCCCTATGAGCATGGAGGCAGGAACTGCCCCCTGGAATATACCCTATGAGCATGGAGGCAGAAAATGCTGTGCCCTTTGAGCATGGAGGCAGAAAACACCACCTGGGCGGTGCCCTAAGGGCAAGCAGGCAGCAACTGCCCCCTGGGCTATGCCCTATGAGCATGGAGGCAGGAACTGCCCCCTGGGCTATGCCCTATGAGCATGGAGGCAGAAAACGCCCCCCCTGGCTATGCCCTATGAGCATGGAGGCAGGAACTGCCCCTGGGCTATGCCCTATGAGCATGGAGGCAGGAACTGCCTCCTGGGCTATGCCCTATGAGCATGGAGGCAGAAAACGCCCCCTGGGCTATGCCCTATGAGCATGGAGGCAGGAACTGCCCCCTGGGCTATGCCCTATGAGCATGGATGCAGAAAACGCTGTGCCCTATGAGCATGGAGGAAGCAACTAACCCCCTGGGATATGCCCTATGAGCATGGAGGCAGGAACTGCCCCCTGGGCTATGCCCTATGAGCATGGAGGCAGGAACTGCCCCCTGGGCTTTGCCCTATGAGCATGGAGGCAGGACCTGCACCCTGGGCTATACCCTATGAGCATGGAGGCAGAAAACGCCTTGCGCTATGAGCATGGAGGCAGAAAACGCCACCTGGGCGGTGCCCTATGAGCAAGCAGGCAGCAACTGCCCCCTGGGCTATGCCCTATGAGCATGGAGGCAGGAACTGCCCCCTGGGCTATGCCCTATGAGCATGGAGGCAGGACCTGCACCCTGGGCTATACCCTATGAGCATGGAGGCAGAAAACGCCTTGCGCTATGAGCATGGAGGCAGAAAACGCCACCTGGGCGGTGCCCTATGAGCAAGCAGGCAGCAACTGCCCCCTGGGCTATGCCCTATGAGCATGGAGGCAGGAACTGCCCCCTGGGCTATGCCCTATGAGCATGGAGGCAGGAACTGCCCCCTGGGCTATGCCCTATGAGAATGGAGGCAGAAAACGCCCCCTGGGCTATGCCCTATGAGCATGGAGGCAGGAACTGCCCCCATGGGCTATGCCCTATGAGCATGGAGGCAGGAACTGCCTCCTGGGCTATGCCCTATGAGCATGGAGGCAGAAAACGCCCCCTGGGCTATGCCCTATGAGCATGGAGGCAGGAACTGCCCCCTGGGCTATGTCCTATGAGCATGGAGGCAGAAAACGCTGTGCCCTTTGAGCATGGAGGCAGAAAACGCCACCTGGGCGGTGCCCTATGAGCATTGAGGCAGGAACTGCCCCCTGGGCTATGCCCTATGAGCATGGAGGCAGGAACTGCCCCCTGGGATATGCCCTATGAGCAAGGAGGCAGGAACTGCCCCCTGGGACATGCCCTATGAGCATGGAGGCAGGAACTGCCCCCTGAGCTATGCCCTATGAGCATGGAGGCAGGAACTGCACCCTGGGCTATGCCCTATGAGCATGGAGGTAGAAAACGCCCCCTGGGCTATGCCCTATGAGCATGGAGGCAGGAACTGCCCCCTGGGTCTATGCCCTATGAGCATGGAGGCAGGAACTGCCCCCTGGGCTATGCCCTATGAGCATGGAGGCAGGAACTGCCTCCTGGGCTATGCCCTATGAGCATGGAGGCAGAAAACGCCCCCTGGGCTATGCCCTATGAGCATGGAGGCAGGAACTGCCCCCTGGGCTATGCCCTATGAGCATGGAGGCAGAAAACGCTGTGCCCTTTGAGCATGGAGGCAGAAAACGCCACCTGGGCGGTGCCCTATGAGCATTGAGGCAGGAACTGCCCCCTGGGCTATGCCCTATGAGCATGGAGGCAGGAACTGCCCCCTGGGATATGCCCTATGAGCATGGAGGCAGGAACTGCCCCCTGGGCTATGCTCTATGAGCATGGAGGCAGGAACTGCACCCTGGGCTATGCCCTATGAGCATGGAGGCAGGAACTGCCCCCTGGGCTATGCCCTATGAGCATGGAGGCAGGAACAGCCCCCTGGGCTATGCCCTATGAGCATGGAGGCAGAAAACGCCCCCTGGGCTATGCTCTATGTGCATGGAGGCAGGAACTGCCCCCTGGGCTATGCCCTATGAGCATGGAGGCAGGAACTGCCCCCTGGGCTATGCCCTTTGAGCATGGAGGCAGAAAACTTCCCCTGGGCTGTGCCCTATGAGCATGGAGGCAGGAACTGTCCCCTGGGCTATACCCTATGAGCATGGAGGCAGAAAACGCCCCCTGGACTGTGCCCTTTGAGCATGGACGCAGAAAACGCCCCCTGGGCTGTGCCCTTTGAGCATGGAGGCAGAAAACGCCCCCTGGGCTGTGCCCTATGAGCATGGAGGCAGGAACTGCCCCCTGGGCTGTGCCCTTTGAGCATGGAGGCAGAAAACGCCCCCTGGGCTGTTCCCTATGAGCATGGAGGCAGGAACTGCCCCCTGGGCGGTGCCCTTTGAGCATGGAGGCAGAAAACGCCCCCTGGGCTGTGCCCTTTGAGCATGGAGGCAGAAAACGCCCCCTGGGCTGTCCCCTATGAGCATGGAGGCAGAAAATGCTGTGCCCTTTGAGCATGGAGGCAGAAAACGCCCCCTGGGCTGTGCCCTTTGAGCATGGAGGCAGAAAACGCCCCCTGGGCTATGCCCTATGAGCATGGAGGCAGAAAACGCCCCCTGGGCTGTGCCCTTTGAGCATGGAGGCAGAAAACGCCCCCTGGGCTGTCCCCTATGAGCATGGAGGCAGAAAACGCCCCCTGGGCTGTGCCCTTTGAGCATGGAGGCAGAAAACGCCCCCTGGGCTGTGAACTTTGAACATGGAGGCAGAAAACGCCTTATGCAGCATAATGTGTATTTCTTCACTACAACAGCACTTCAGGGGGCCACATACTGGTGTCTCTCCTTGGCCAGACACACACAAAAGGAACTTTAGAGATGTAGGAGCCAGTCACCCCATCTTTCCCTATACACAGTGACCTAAATGATTCCTGGTCATACAGTCTAGTCTGCATGTCTGCACGGAATCCAGCTTCCAATAGAACTGTTGGAGTCAATCAGAAGCAATAAGCTTCATTTTTCAAAGAACATTTCTTTAGATGACAAGAAAACAAACATACATAACAATCAGGACAAATAATTTTTATCCATTCTTACATTGGATTATAAAAATGTACCTGCATGTGTTAATTTACACAACAATGAATGATATACCATACTTCACATGTCTGTGTCTCCAGATGGAGAGACTATTAATAGGCCTACAGTGGATTATCTGTCATGCTTCTAGATGTAATATGTCACACTTGATTTCAGCATATTGTCACGTTCTGACCGTTATTTTCCTTTGTTTGTCTTTATTTAGTATGGTCAGTTGAGTTGGGGTGGGCAGTCTATGTTTTGTGTTTCTATGTTTTTCTATTTCTGTGTTCGGCCTAGTATGGTTCTCAGTCAGAGGCAGGTGTCATTAGTTGTCTCTGATTGAGAATCATACTTAGGTAGCCTGGCTTTCACTGTTGGTTTGTGGGTGTTTGTTTCCGTGTTTGTGGCCACACGGTACTGTTTCGGTTTGGTATTTTCACGTATTCGTTTATTGTTTTTGTATTTCATCAGTGTTCCGTGCTTGTCTTATTAAAATCGTCATGAACACGCACCACGACGCATCTTGGTCCGATCCTTACTTCTCTTCAGATGAAGAGGAGGAAATCAGCCGTTACACCTGTCTAGCAGTGTCATAGCAGACATTGGCATTAACAGTGATTATGAACACTGAATAAAGGAAAACATACAACCACAAAAAGAGTAAAAAAAGAGTCCAAACTGGAAAGTTTTATCTCAATCTCTTCATTCAAATACTCAATCATGGACACTCTTACTGACAGTTGTGGCTGCTTTGCGTGATGTATTGTTGTCTCTACCTTCTTGCCCTTTGTGTTGTCTGTGCCCAATGATACCCTGTTTAGTGCTGCTACCATGTTGTGCTGCTGCCATGTTGTGTTGCTACCATGTTGTTGTCATGTTGTGTTGATACCATGCTTTGTTGTCATGTGTTGCTGCCATGCTATGTTGTTGTCTTAGGTCTATCTTTATGTAGTGTTGTGTTGTCTCTCTTGTTGTGATGTGTGTTTTGTCCAGCCTCCGTCCCCGCAAGATTCCTTTTGCCTTTTGGTAGGCCATCATTGGAAATAATAAATTGTTCTTAACTGGCTTGCCTAGTTTAAGGTTAAATAAATAAATTGTGCTTTTCTTGGTCTTTGTCATGTTAACAAACATAGGAGTTGGCTATACATCACAGACAGATCTCAGACCAGGCTCACAGACCAGGATATACAACACAAACAGATATCAGACCAGGCTCATAGACCAAGATATACAGCACAGACATACAGCATCTCAGACCAGGCTCACAGACAGATCTCAGACCAGGCTCACAGACAGATCCTAGACCAGGCTCACAGACAGATCCCAGATCAGGCTCACAGACAGAGCTCAGACCAGGATAAGACACATAACATGAACAGATCATGTCAGGTCTTAATTATTGGCACCCTTTAGAAAGATGAAACATTTTAGACCTGGCTGTACAGAGAATAAGACGACCAGAAGGTTTGGGCCCTGCCCTATGCTCCAGCCCAGCCTCTCCAACCCAATGTGTTTTGTGTGTATAAGTACTGTATATTGGTTAGACAAAGCAGAAGACAAATGTCTCGTAAATAATAATACTAAAGTATATCTTATCTTAAGTTCTGAGTTCTCCTACCTGCCGAGGTTCCCGTGGCGTCGTCTGCTTCACTTTCCTACTGGATGCCGTCGTCGTGGTGATCTCCATAATGGAGGTGGACGTCTCCGACCGGTTGCCCGTGTTGGCACTGGACTGTGGCGTGATGGAAGAGGGTGACTCTCCCACCAGTCTCACGCTCCCCTGGATGCGGATGTTAGGATCTCCTTCAGTGGCCATGTTGAACACCTTCAGCCCGTTATAGTAGAGGCCTGAGAGCTGGCCCTGAAACGAGCGACTCCTGTCCCTGTCCCAGCCACCTATCTGTATGGTGGTCTGGCTGTTGAAGATAGTGAGCTGCCGACCTGTGGGAAAACAATATTACATATATACAAGAATGTATGTTGGATGGAACGTGGACGGACTCTGCCACCACTAACTCCCTACTTGTATGTTGAGTCAAAACAGAAATAAAAAAATTAAGCGTGATGAAAAATATTTGCGCATAGGAACACAGATTATTTGCCCAGTCGGCTAAGGAGTTGCGATAAATTACCCATTGCTAGAGGCAAGCCTCTCATAGTAATTTATTGCGGTTAGAATGATGGGATGGAACCACACAGACTCAAAGGGAGAAATTATAAAGCAAAAAGTTGTGGTAAATCAATGTACTGCAGCTTTGCTAAAAGGACAAGTCAATTTAACTGAGGGTAGGTGTGTAAATCTAGTATTACTTGACAGCATTGAGCTAAACTGCAATTTATTTATTCCTTGAAATAATAGGAAAATATTATAAGTGTGAGTTTTTCTATGTGATGGAATTTAAAAAGGGACAGTTTGTCTGTGGGAAATTGCCTGTGAAGAAAATAGAGTTGACAGATGTGTCATTTTACAGGCTCCAATTATCCTCTTTGAATAGCTTGACACTTGAATTTCTTTGAAAACACTCTTTAAAAAACTGTATGATTATACAGAAGTTTTAAGTTTCATTATGGTAATAAAAAACATCATTCATAGTTATAGTATGTATAGAAGTTGAGTTTCGTTACTATATTTAACATACATTTATAAAGTTAAAACTATAGTTAACATACGTTTCAAAAGTTTTCCCAAATGATTAATTTGGCTTTTATCATCATCCCAAGACCGCCTTTTAGCAAGAAGTGAATGCAACTTAAAATTGACACTGAGTTTTGAAATATGAGGGACATAACAAAAGTGTCATTGCTGACAGTAAAATAAAAGGGAACATGAAAACTGAAACAGAACACATCAAAATGACAAATAATCATGGTGGGAGACACAACTTGGTTTCTAGAAACATACAAAAAGGCATGCACTCAAACATTAGAGTTTTATGATACATTTCCTTGATATTCATTTCCCTATACATATTTACAATATCCGTTAAAGGGACTCACTTTCTTTATGCCAATTAATATTGCACTCTATTTATCATTGAACATTTCTAGAAATTGAATCAGTATGATCCATTATAAACAACCACATACATGTATATATGTGTATAAAATACTGCAAATATCAACTGAATGTATAATTTAACTGGACCTTTTTTAGTTGATCATTTAGGTATCAAATGACAACAATAATATAATAATTTATATACATTTTAACAGTGTTGATATTACTTCAGGAAATAGTTAGATTTATGTTTACAGTCCCTTTAACCTGAAGCTGACATCACTAAAAAGAAAGTGTGCAATGTTACTAGCTAGCTACATTTAACTGTTTTTAAATTATTTGGTTTTATTTAAGTTTTACTGAACATATTTTTTTTAAAGTTTTATTGGTTACAAAAAGTATTACTGGGTTATGATCAAATTATTTTAATTTGAAGTTTTAATCAATGTTTTTACCTTTGTCGAGTAGCCATTCGTCAACTACTCGACCAAGTCGATATGGGATTCGCTGTCTAGCAATCGCCAGGCGTTCGTTATCATTGTTGCCTTTAAAGTTTAAAGAGACATTTCAGTGGTTAAAGTCTGTAAAGTCAAAGGTTAAATGTCAATACTTAATTCTTGAGCTATAACAACTCCCACAAAGTTTTTAATACGTTTTAGACGTTTAAAATAAACAAAAAGTTACCTACAACATTTCATCGACCCAACTTCAATTACTCAAATCATTTAATTTTTATTTTAGCCAACCAATTATTCCTATATTAATTGAGAATTAGCTCGCTGAAGTTACAACTAGGTTAATAGAGTTATGTTAATGTATAAACCAAAACCAAATCACAAATTTAAACATTTTCATAACATAAGTCTTGCCAAAATGATTTCCAAAACACATTTATTTTTCTTGCTTTCTTTTTGGCAGACTTTTTAGCTAGTTATACATTCCCAGAATTTATTGTTTGTGAAAAACATTCAACCTTTTGCACACAGTTTATGGTTTAGATTACATATCAAAGTATATACATATATAGCACATCCCATCCCCATTTAAACAAGTTGACTAATAACCAGGTGACAAGCTAACAACAAATCATCAATCAACATAGGCATTTCAAAAATCAAAGAAACAACATATTTAGGTGTCAAAATAGGTGCACGCATACTGGAACACTATTCCAATAGCAGTGAAGGCTTTGACACTAAGAGTCAGGGTAATGACGATGAAGGCTTTGACAATAGAAATACTAAGAGTCAGGGTAGTGACTCTGAAGGCTTTGACAATAGAAATACTAAGAGTCAGGGTAATGACGATGAAGGCTTTGACAATGGATACACTAAGGAGTCAGGTAATGACGCTGAAGGCTTTGACAGTAGAAACACTAAGAGTCAGGGTAGTGACTCTGAAGGCTTTGACAATAGAAATACTAAGAGTCAGGGTAATGACGATGAAGGCTTTGACAATAGCAATACTAAGAGTCAGGGTAATGACGATGAAGGCTTTGACAATAGAAATACAAAGAGTCAGGGTAATGACGATGAAGGCTTTGACAATAGAAATACTAAGAGTCAGGGTAGTGACTCTGAAGGCTTTGACAATGGATACACTAAGGAGACAGGGTAATGGTGCTGAAGGCTTTGACAATATAAATACTAAGAGTCAGGGTAGTGACTCTGAAGGCTTTGACAATATAAATACTAAGAGTCAGGGTAATGACGATGAAGGCTTTGACAATAGAAACACTAAGGAGTCAGGGTAATGACGCTGAAGGCTATGACAATAGAAACACTAAGACTCAGGGTAATGACGCTGAAGGCTTTGACAATAGAAATACTAAGAGTCAGGGTAATGACGCTGAAGGCTTTGACAATAGAAATACAAAGAGTCAGGGTAATGACGATGAAGGCTTTGACAATAGAAATACTAAGAGTCAGGGTAATGACGATGAAGGCTTTGACAATAGAAACACTAAGGAGTCAGGGTAATGACGATGAAGGCTTTGACAATGGATACACTAAGGAGACAGGGTAATGGTGCTGAAGGCTTTGACAATATAAATACTAAGAGTCAGGGTAATGACGATGAAGGCTTTGACAATAGAAACACTAAGGAGTCAGGGTAATGACGCTGAAGGCTTTGACAATAGAAACACTAAGACTCAGGGTAATGACGCTGAAGGCTTTGACAATAGAAATACTAAGAGTCAGGGTAATGACGATGAAGGCTTTGACAATAGAAATATTAAGAGTCAGGGTAATGTCGATGAAGGCTTTGACAATAGAAATACTAAGAGTCAGGGTAATGGTGCTGAAGGCTTTGACAATAGAAACACTAAGAGTCAGGATAATGACGATGAAGGCTTTGACAATAGAAACACTAAGAGTCAGGGTAATGACAGTGAAAGGCTTTGACAATAGAAATACTAAGAGTCAGGGTAATGACGATGAAGGCTTTGACAATAGAACCACTAAGAGTCAGGGTAATGACAGTGAAAGGCTTGACAATAGAAACACTAAGAGTCAGGGTAATGACGATGAAGGCTTTGACAATAGAAACACTAAGAGTCAGGGTAATGAGAGTGAAAGGCTTTGACAATAGAAATACTAAGAGTCAGGGTAATGACGATGAAGGCTTTGACAATAGCAATACTAAGAGTCAGGGTAATGACGCTGAAGGCTTTGACAATAGAAATACTAAGAGTCAGGGTAATGGTGCTGAAGGCTTTGACAATAGAAATACTAAGAGTCAGGGTAATGACGATGAAGGCTTTGACAATAGAAATACTAAGAGTCAGGGTAATGACGATGAAGGCTTTGACAATAGAAATACTAAGAGTCAGGGTAATGACGATGAAGGCTTTGACAATAGAAATACTAAGAGTCAGGGTAATGACGATGAAGGCTTTGACAATAGAAACACTAAGAGTCAGGGTAATGACGATGAAGGCTTTGACAATGGATACACTAAGGAGTCAGGGTAATGACGCTGACGGCTTTGACAATGGAAACACTAAGAGTCAGGGTAATGACGATGAAGGCTTTGACAATAGAAATACTAAGAGTCAGGGTAATGACTCTGAAGGCTTTGACAATAGAAATACTAAGAGTCAGGGTAATGGTGCTGAAGGCTTTGACAATAGAAATACTAAGAGTCAGGGTAATGACGCTGAAGGCTTTGACAATAGAAATACTAAGAGTCAGGGTAATGGTGCTGAAGGCTTTGACAATAGAAACACTAAGAGTCAGGGTAATGACGCTGAAGGCTTTGACAATAGAAACACTAAGAGTCAGGGTAATGGTGCTGAAGGCTTTGACAATAGAAATACTAAGAGTCAGGGTAATGGTGCTGAAGGCTTTGACAATAGAAACACTAAGAGTCAGGGTAATGACGCTGAAGGCTTTGACAATAGAAACACTAAGAGTCAGGGTAATGACGCTGAAGGCTTTGACAATAGAAACACTAAGACTCAGGGTAATGACGATGAAGGCTTTGACAATAGAAACACAAAGAGTCAGGGTTATGACGCTGACGGCTTTGACAATGGATACACTAAGACTCAGGGTAATGACGATGAAGGCGTTGACCATGGATACACTAAGAGTCAGGGTAGTGACTCTGAAGGCTTTGACAATGGATACAGTAAGAGTCAGGGTAATGACGCTGAAGGCTTTGACAATGGCTACACTAAGGAGTCAGGGTAATGACAATGAAAAGGATATCATCACTCTCATCCTCTCGTTCCCGGTAGACGTACATGCAAATGAGATTGATAACAACAATAATCTCCTTAATTGCTTTGAGTTTAACCAGTTTTTCTGTAGATGTCAAAAGCAGTGTGGCTTGTGGGTGGATAAATATAAACTTAAAAACAGAAACTGTGAGAAACAGATAAGAGAGATTAAACTGAACCAAACAATAATTGAGAGGAATAGAAGGAGCTTGTGATAGAGGCAAGAGCGGTGAACTCTTGGTGTTGATGAGACCAAACTCTGCATCACCTTTTGGATGTATACCAAATAGCAGTGGTGGAAAAAGTAGCCAATTGTCATACTTGAGAAAAAGTAAAGATACCTTAAAAGAAAAGGACTGAAAAGGACTGAAGTAAAAGTAAGTCACCCAGTAGAATACTACTTGAGTAAAAGTCTAATGGTATTTGATTTTAAATGTACTTCAATTATCAAAAACTTAAAAAATCATTTAAAACGTATTATATTAGGCAAACCAGACAACACGATTTTCTTGTTTTTTGAAATTCATGGATAGCCAGGGGCACAGTTCAACACAGACACAATTCACAAATAAAGCATGTGTGTTTAGTGAGTCTGCCAGATCAGAGGCAGTAGGGATGACCAGGGATGTTCTCTTGATAACTGCGTGAATTAGACAATTTTCCTGTCCTGCTAAGCATTCCAAATGTAAGGAGTACTTTTGGTGTCAGGGAAAATGTAAAGAGTAAAAAGTACTTTATTTTCTTTAGGAATGTAGTGGAGTAAAAGTAAAAGTTGTCAAAAACATAAATAGTAAAGTGTAGTCACCCCCCCCCCCCAAAAAAAAAAAAAAAACTCTAAAGGATCAGCCCCTTTTTTAACATTTTTTGCTCAAAATGACATATCCAAACCAAACCATATCCAATCCATACCCAAATCTAACTGCCTGTAGCTCAGGACCTGAAGCAAGGATATGCATATTATTGATACCACTTGAAAGGAAACACATTGAAGTTTGTGGAAATGTGAAATGAATGTAGGAGAATATAACACATTAGAGCTGGCAAAGATAATGCAAAGAAAAATAACATGTGCTTTTTTGCATTTTTTTGTCCCATCGTCTTTGAAATGAAAGAGAAAGGGCAAAATGTATTATTTCAGCCAAGGCGCAATTTAGATGATGGCCACTAGATGGAAGCAGTGTATGTGAAACGTTTTAGACTGATCCAATGAACCATTGAATTTCTGATCAAAATGTTGTATCAAGACTGCCCAAATGTGCCTACACTGACTTGCGAAAGGATTCACCCTCTTGGCATTTGTCTTATTTTTTTTCCTTACAACCTCTAATTAAAATAGATTTTTGGGGGGATTGTATCATTTGATTTACACAACACGCCTACCACTTTGAAGATGCAAAATATGTTTTATTGTGAAACAAACAAGAAATAAGACCAAAAAAGTGTGCATAACTATTCACCCCCCCCCCCCCTCCACCCAAAGTCAATATTTTGCAAAGCCAAATTTTGCAACAATTACAGCTGCAAGTCTCCTGGGGTATGTCTCTGTAAGCTTGGTATATTTAGCCACTGGGATTTTTCCCATTCTTCAAGGCAAAACTGCTCAAACTCCTTCAAGTAGGATGGGTTCCGCTGGTGTACTACAATTTTTAAGTCATAGCACAGATTGTCAAATGGATTGAGGTCTGGGCTTTGACCAAGACATTTACATTTAAATGTTCCTGTATTTAGCGCCATCCATCATTCCTTCAATTCTAACCTGTTTCCCAATCCCTGCCAATGAAAAACATGCCCAGAGCATGATGCAGCCACCACCACGTTTCACTGTGGGGATGATATTCTCAGGGTGATGACAGGTGTTGGGTTTGCGCTAGACATAGCATTTTCCTTGAGGGCCAAAAATCAACAATTTTGTCTCATCTGATCAGAGTATCTTCTTCCATATGTTTGGGAAGTCTCCCACATGGCTTTTGGCAAACACCAAATGTGTTCGCTTATTTTTTTCATCAAGCAATGGATTTTCTCTGGCCACTCTTCCGTAAAGCACAGCTCCGTGGAGTTTGCGGCATAAATTGGTCCTATGGACAGATAGTCCAATCTTCGCTGTGGAGCTTTGCAGCTCCTTCAGGGTTATCTTGAGTCTCTTTGTTGCCTCTGATTAATGCCCTCCTTGCCTGGTCCATGAGTTTTGGTGGGCGGTCCTCTCTTGGCAGGTTTGTTGTGGAGCCATATTCTTTCCATTTAAAAAAATGGATTTAATGGTGCTCCGTGGGATGTCGGCGCACCATTTCAGATATTTTTTTATAACCCAACCCTTAAATGTACTTCTCCACAACTTTGTCCCTGACCTGTTTGGAGAGCTCATTGGTCTTCATGGTACCGCTTGCTTGGTGGTGCCCCTTGCTTAGTGGTGGCCTTTCGGAATAGGTGTATATATACTGAGATCATGTGACACTTAAATAAAGTCCACCTGTGTGCAATTTAACTGATTATGTGACTTCTGAAGGTAATTGGTTGCACCAGACCTTATTTAGGGGCTTCAAAGCAAAGGGGGTGAATACAAATGCATGCACCACTTGTCAGTTTTTAATTTTCTTAATTTCACTTCACCAATTTGGACTATTTTGTGAATGTCCATTACATAAAAATAAAAATTCATTTAAATTACAGGTTGTAATGGAACAAAATAGGAAAAATGCCAAGGGGGATGAAGGTACTGAAATTGGTTTATTAATTACTTGTCAAGTTCATAACTGTGCACTCTTCTCTAACAATAGCATGGTATTGTTTCACTGTAATAGCTATTGTAAATTGGACAGTGCAGTTAGATTAACAAGAATTTAAGCTTTCTGCCAATATCAGATATGTCTATGTCCTGGGAGATTTTCTTGTTGTTTACAACCTCACGCTAATCGCATTAGCCTACATTAGCTCAACCGTCCCACGGGGGACCCACCGATCCAGTAGAGGAAACACATTTTTTCTTAAGTACTTTACATCACTGCCAAATAGCCCCCTATTCCCTATATTGTGCACTACACTTGACAATGTCAACAGTAGTGCACTATGTGAGGAATAGTGTGCTATTTGGGACACATTCTTTCTCAAGACCAATCACATCTACAGAAAGAGAAAAGAGGACTTTCACTACAGTGATCGTTGCCACTGAGTGCATTCTCCCCTTGTTCTGACTCGCTCCATTCTTCCGGCAGATTGACAACGTTTTGTCATATCAGAACATTCATTCTGTGTGGGCAGGTACGGGTTCAGGGGACTAACAGTCATTTGGTGTGGAGTGTGGAGCAAGAACAAACAGCATCAATTATTGGAGAAGGTATGGGGATGGGAAGAGAGAGAGAGAGAGAGAGAGAGAGAGAGAGAGAGAGAGAGGGAGAAAGAGTAGTCCATAGGAGAGAGAGACAAAGAGAGACAGATAGAGAAAGAAAAAGAGGGTTATACAGTGAGAGAGAGAGAGAGAGAGAGAGAGAGAGAGAGAGAGAGAGAGAGAGAGAGAGAGAGAGAGAGAGAGGCATGGAGTGGGATGGATAGTAGCAGGGTTGCAGGGGTTGAATGAGGTCAGACTCAGAGCTCATGACTCAAAGCAGATCTTACAGGAACTGAGTCTGACTCAACAGGATGAGATGGGGACATGGAGGGGCCTTGCAAAGGATTCTTCTTATCATGTCAGTTGGAGTTAAGGGATCAAGTAGACAGGGGTAGGGTTTGGCATGTGAACCCTGCTCTCCCCTCCCTGTCCTGTATCTTCCCTGTCTACACATCACATGGAGGCTGCAGGAAGGTCTGGTGGTGAAAGGTAAGATAGTGAACTGTCATTCTGAATTAGGAGATCAGGCCATATAGGAGATACAGACAACAAGTATCTACCCCTGTATCTAATGTCTACACAGCAACTGGTGAGGGCGCCACTGGAGAGTTGAGGAGGCTCTGGTAAGGTGGGTGAGTAGGCTTCTGACAGTGTGTTTGGCAGAATAAGCTACTGACAGTCTGTACTTGTGACAGGGAGGTGAATGAGAGGCCAGTAGATTGGAAGGATGGGAGTTCGACTCATGGTGAGTCATACCCAAGACTGTAAATATGAGGCCCAATGCATCTCTGCTAAGCACTCAGCTTTAAGCAGTTAGACTGACCAGCATCCTGGCCAGGGGTGTACTTGTACAGAAACAGAACATATGCTCCTGCTCCTATGATCCGTTCCGGCTCACACAAGCCAAGACTACTTACAGTATATTGTACCACAGAATGAAGCAAAATGTTGGGTATTATATTCTAAGTGGATTACTACAGTAGTTGGTTACTACTACAGTATTGGGTCTTAGCCAGTTCAGAGGGAGAGTGTGGTTGTTGGTGGACCTTCGTCCCTTCTATATGACAGTGGTAGGTTGTTGGTTGGACCACAGTGACAGGCTGGTAGTTGATTGGACCACAGTGACAAGCTGGTAGTTGGTTGGACCACAGTGACAGGCTGGTAGTTGGTTGGACCACAGTGACAAGCTGGTAGTTGGTTGGACCACAGTGACAGGCTGGTAGTTGGTTGGACCACAGTGACAAGCTGGTAGTTGGTTGGGCCACAGTGACAGGCTGTTGGTTGGTTTTACGACAGTGACAGGACACTGGTTGGTTGGACCACAGTAACAAGCTGGTAGTTGGTTGGACCACAGTGACATGCTGGTAGTTGGTTGGACCACAGTGACAGGCTGTTGGTTGTTTGGACCACAGTGACAGGCTGTTGGTTGTTTGGACCACAGTGACAGGATGCTGGTTGGTTGGACCACAGTGACAGGCTGTTGCTTGGTTGGACCACAGTGACAGGATGCTGGTTGGTTGGACCACAGTGACAGGCTGTTGCTTGGTTGGACCACAGTGACAGGATGCTGGTTGGTAGGACCACAGTGACAGGATGTTGCTTCGTTGGACCACAGTGACAGAATACTGGTTGGTTGGACCACAGTTACATGATGCTGGTTGGTTGGACCACAGTGACATGATGCTGGTTGGTTGGACCACAGTGACAAGATGCTGGTTGGTTGGACCATAGTGACAGGATGCTGGTTGGTTGGACCACGGTGACATGATGCTGGTTGTTTGGACCACAGTGACATGATGCTGGTTGGTTGGACCACAGTGACATTATGCTGGTTGTTTGGACCACAGTGACAGGATGCTGGTTGGTTGGACCACAGTGACATTATGCTGGTTGGTTGGACCAGTGACATTATGCTGGTTGGTTGGACCAGTGACATGATACTGGTTGGTTGTACCACAGTGACAGGATGCTGGTTGGTTGGACCACAGTGACAGGCTGTTGGTTGGATGGACCACCTTTTCCCCCCATGTACTGTCAGGTGCCTGTTTTCTGAGAACAGAGCAGCGAATCGGAGAACACAAGCGGAGCAGAGGAGAGGAGTGGAACAGACGAGAGGAGTGATCAGTAGAGTGGTCAGGCAGAGTGGTGCATTGAGCTGAGAGCAGAGGAGAGGAGTGGAATGGAGGAGAGGAGTGGAACTGATGAGAAGAGTGTAACGGAGGAGAGGAGTGAAACAGAGGAGTGGAGTGAAACTGAGGAGAGGAGTGGAACGGAGGAGAGGAGTGAAACAGAGGAGTGGAGTGGAACTGAGGAGCGGAGTGAAACAGAGAAGAGGAGTGAAACAGAGGAGTGGAGTGGAACTGAGGAGAGGAGTGGAACGGAGGAGAGGAGCAGAAAGGAGGAGAGGAGCGGAACAGAGGAGAGGAG